>NC_092243.1:35369854-35501420 GCF_036320965.1 Panulirus ornatus | reverse complement strand
CCTCTATCGTGGAGTGTGGTGTGTCCGTCCCTGACTCTATCGGGGAGTGTGCTGTGATCTATCCCTGCCTACGTGAGAGTGTGGTGATCATCCCTGCCTCTGTCGTGGAGTGTGGAGTGATCCATCCCTGCCTCTGTCGTGGAAAGTGTGGTGTGATCCATCCCTGCCTCTATCGTGGAGTGTGGTGATCATCCCTGCCTCTATCGTGGATGTGCTGTGATCATCCCTGCCTCTATCGTGGAGTGTGGTGTGATCCATCCCTGCCTCTATCGTGGAGTGTGTGTGATCATCCCTGCTCTTTCGTGGAGTGTGGTGTGATCCATCCCTGCCTCTATCGTGGAGTGCTGGTGTGATCATCCCTGCCTCTGTCGTGGAGTGTGGTGTGATCCATCCCTGCCTCTATCGTGGAGTGTGCTGTGATCATCCCTGCCTCTATCGTGGAGTGTGGTGTGATCCATCCCTGCCTCTATCGTGGAGTGTGCTGTGATCATCCCTGCCTCTATCGTGGAGTGTGCTGTGATCATCCCTGCCTCTATCGTGGAGTGTGGTGTGATCATCCCTGCCTCTATCGTGGAGTGTGGAGTGATCCATCCCTGCCCCTGTCGTGGAGTGTAGAGTGATCCGTCCGTGCCTCTATCGTGGAGTGTGGTGTGATCCATCCCTGCCTCTATCGTGGAGTGTGGAGTGATCCATCCCTGCTTCTGTCGTGGAGTGTGGTGTGATCGATCTCTGCCTCTATCGTGGAGTGTGGTGTGATCCATCCCTGCCTCAATCGTGGAGTGTGGAGTGATCCATCCCTGCTTCTGTCGTGGAGTGTGGAGTGATCCATCCCTGCCTCTATCGTGGAGTGTGGTGTGATCCATCCCTGCCTCTATCGTGGAGTGTGGTGTGATCCATCCCTGCCTCTATCGTGGAGTGTGGTGTGATCCATCCCTGCCTCTATCGTGGAGTGTGCTGTGATCATCCCTGCCTCTGTCGTGGAGTGTGGTGTGATCCATCCCTGCCTCTATCGTGGAGTGTGGTGTGATCCATCCCTGCCTCTATCGTGGAGTGTGGTGTGATCCATCCCTGCCTCTATCGTGGAGTGTGGTGTGATCCATCCCTGCCTCTATCGTGGAGTGTGGTGTGATCATCCCTGCCTCTGTCGTGGAGTGTGGAGTGATCCATCCCTGCCTCTATCGTGGAGTGTGGTGTGATCCATCCCTGCCTCTATCGTGGAGTGTGGTGTGATCCATCCCTGCCTCTATCGTGGAGTGTGGTGTGATCCATCCCTGCCTCTATCGTGGAGTGTGGTGTGATCATCCCTGCCTCTGTCGTGGAGTGTGGTGTGATCCATCCCTGCCTCTATCGTGGAGTGTGGTGTGATCATCCCTGCCTCTATCGTGGAGTGTGGTGTGATCCATCCCTGCCTCTATCGTGGAGTGTGCTGTGATCATCCCTGCCTCTGTCGTGAGTGTGGTGTGATCCATCCCTGCCTCTATCGTGGAGTGTGGTGTGATCCATCCCTGCCTCTATCGTGGAGTGTGCTGTGATCATCCCTGCCTCTATCGTGGAGTGTGGTGTGATCCATCCCTGCCTCTATCGTGGAGTGTGGTGTGATCATCCCTGCCTCTGTCGTGGAGTGTGGTGTGATCCATCCCTGCCTCTATCGTGGAGTGTGGTGTGATCCATCCCTGCCTCTATCGTGGAGTGTGGTGTGATCCATCCCTGCCTCTATCGTGGAGTGTGGTGTGATCCATCCCTGCCTCTATCGTGGAGTGTGGTGTGATCCATCCCTGCCTCTGTCGTGGAGTGTGGAGTGATCCATCCCTGCCTCTGTCGTGGAGTGTGGTGTGATCTGTCCATGCCTCTATCGTGGAGTGTGGTGTGATCCATTCCCTGCCTCTATCGTGGAGTGTGCTGTGATCATCCCTGCCTCTGTCGTGGAGTGTGGTGTGATCCATCCCTGCCTCTATCGTGGATTGTGGTGTGATCATCCCTGCCTCTATCGTGGAGTGTGGTGTGATCCATCCCTGCCTCTATCGTGGAGTGTGGTGTGATCCATCCCTGCCTCTATCGTGGAGTGTGCTTGATCATCCCTGCCTCTATCGTGGAGTGTGGTGTGATCATCCCTGCCTCTATCGTGGAGTGTGGTGTGATCCATCCTGCCTCTATCGTGGAGTGTGCTGTGATCATCCCTGCCTCTGTCGTGGAGTGTGGAGTGATCCATCCCTGCCTCTATCGTGGAGTGTGCTGTGATCATCCCTGCCTGTATCGTGGAGTGTGGTGTGATCCATCCCTGCCTCTGTCGTGGAGTGTGGTGTGATCATCCCTGCCTCTATCGTGGAGTGTGGTGTGATCCATCCCTGCCTCTATCGTGGAGTGTGGTGTGATCATCCCTGCCTCTATCGTGGAGTGTGGTGTGATCCATCCCTGCCTCTATCGTGGAGTGTGGTGTGATCCATCCCTGCCTCTATCGTGGAGTGTGGTGTGATCATCCCTGCCTCTGTCGTGGAGTGTGGAGTGATCCATCCCTGCCTCTATCGTGGAGTGTGGTGTGATCCATCCCTGCCTCTATCGTGGAGTGTGCTGTGATCATCCCTGCCTCTAGTCGTGGAGTGTGGTGTGATCCATCCCTGCCTCTATCGTGGAGTGTGGTGTGATCATCCCTGCCTCTATCGTGGAGTGTGGTGTGATCATCCCTGCCTCTATCGTGGAGTGTGGTGTGATCCGTCCCTGCCTCTATCGTGGAGTGTGGTGTGATCAGTCCCTGCCTCTATCGTGGAGTGGTGTGTGATCCGTCCATGCCTCTATCGTGGAGTGTGGTGTGATCATCCCTGCCTCTATCGTGGAGTGTGGTGTGATCATCCCTGCCTCTATCGTGGAGTGTGGTGTGATCCATCCCTGCCTCTATCGTGGAGTGTGGTGTGATCATCCCTGCCTCTGTCGTGGAGTGTGGTGTGATCCATCCCTGCCTCTATCGTGGAGTGTGGTGTGATCCTTCCCTGCCTCTATCGTGGAGTGTGGTGTGATCCATCCCTGCCTCTATCGTGGAGTGTGGTGTGATCCATCCCTGCCTCTATCGTGGAGTGTGGTGTGATCCATCCCTGCCTCTATCGTGGAGTGTGGTGTGATCCATCCCTGCCTCTATCGTGGAGTGTGGTGTGATCCATCCCTGCCTCTATCGTGGAGTGTGGCTGTGATCATCCCTGCCTCTGTCGTGGAGTGTGGTGTGATCCATCCCTGCCTCTATCGTGGAGTGTGGTGTGATCATCCCTGCCTCTATCGTGGAGTGTGGTGTGATCCATCCCTGCCTCTATCGTGGAGTGTGCTGTGATCATCCCTGCCTCTGTCGTGGAGTGTGGTGTGATCCATCCCTGCCTCTATCGTGGAGTGTGGTGTGATCATCCCTGCCTCTATCGTGGAGTGTGGTGTGATCATCCCTGCCTCTATCGTGGAGTGTGCTGTGATCATCCCTGCCTCTATCGTGGAGTGTGGTGTGATCATCCCTGCCTCTATCGTGGAGTGTGGTGTGATCCATCCCTGCCTCTATCGTGGAGTGTGGTGTGATCCATCCCTGCCTCTATCGTGGAGTGTGGAGTGATCCATCCCTGCCTCTGTCGTGGAGTGTGGAGTGATCCATCCCTGCCTCTATCGTGGAGTGTGGTGTGATCCATCCCTGCCTCTATCGTGGAGTGTGGTGTGATCCATCCCTGCCTCTATCGTGGAGTGTGGTGTGATCCATCCCTGCCTCTATCGTGGAGTGTGGTGTGATCATCCCTGCCTCTGTCGTGGAGTGTGGAGTGATCCATCCCTGCTCTATCGTGGAGTGTGGTGTGATCAGTCCCTGCCTCTATCGTGGAGTGTGGGTGTGATCATCCCTGCCTCTATCGTGGAGTGTGGTGTGATCATCCCTGCCTCTATCGTGGAGTGTGGTGTGATCCATCCCTGCCTCTATCGTGGAGTGTGGTGTGATCCATCCCTGCCTCTATCGTGGAGTGTGCTGTGATCATCCCTGCCTCTGTCGTGGAGTGTGGTGTGATCCATCCCTGCCTCTATCGTGGAGTGTGGTGTGATCATCCCTGCCTCTATCGTGGAGTGTGGTGTGATCCATCCCTGCCTCTATCGTGGAGTGTGGTGTGATCCATCCCTGCCTCTATCGTGGAGTGTGGTGTGATCATCCCTGCCTCTGTCGTGGAGTGTGGAGTGATCCATCCCTGCCTCTATCGTGGAGTGTGGTGTGATCCATCCCTGCCTCTATCGTGGAGTGTGGTGTGATCCATCCCTGCCTCTATCGTGGAGTGTGGTGTGATCCATCCCTGCCTCTATCGTGGAGTGTGCTGTGATCATCCCTGCCTCTGTCGTGGAGTGTGGTGTGATCATCCCTGCCTCTATCGTGGAGTGTGCTGTGATCATCCCTGCCTCTATTGTGGAGTGTGGTGTGATCCATCCCTGCCTCTATCGTGGAGTGTGGTGTGATCATCCCTGCCTCTATCGTGGAGTGTGGTGTGATCATCCCTGCCTCTATCGTGGAGTGTGGTGTGATCCATCCCTGCCTCTATCGTGGAGTGTGGTGTGATCCATCCCTGCCTCTATCGTGGAGTGTGGAGTGATCCATCCCTGCCTCTATCGTGGAGTGTGGTGTGATCCATCCCTGCCTCTATCGTGGAGTGTGGTGTGATCCATCCCTGCCTCTATCGTGGAGTGTGGTGTGATCATCCCTGCCTCTATCGTGGAGTGTGCTGTGATCATCCCTGCCTCTATCGTGGAGTGTGGTGTGATCCATCCCTGCCTCTATCGTGGAGTGTGGTGTGATCATCCCTGCCTCTATCGTGGAGTGTGGTGTGATCCATCCCTGCCTCTATCGTGGAGTGTGGTGTGATCCATCCCTGCCTCTATCGTGGAGTGTGGTGTGATCATCCCTGCCTCTGTCGTGGAGTGTGGAGTGATCCATCCCTGCCTCTATCGTGGAGTGTGGTGTGATCATCCCTGCCTCTATCGTGGAGTGTGGTGTGATCCATCCCTGCCTCTATCGTGGAGTGTGGTGTGATCATCCCTGCCTCTATCGTGGAGTGTGGTGTGATCATCCCTGCCTCTATCGTGGAGTGTGGTGTGATCATCCCTGCCTCTATCGTGGAGTGTGGTGTGATCCATCCCTGCCTCTATCGTGGAGTGTGGTGTGATCATCCCTGCCTCTATCGTGGAGTGTGGTGTGATCATCCCTGCCTCTATCGTGGAGTGTGGAGTGATCCATCCCTGCCTCTGTCGTGGAGTGTGGTGTGATCATCCCTGCCTCTATCGTGGAGTGTGGTGTGATCCATCCCTGCCTCTATCGTGGAGTGTGCTGTGATCATCCCTGCCTCTGTCGTGGAGTGTGGTGTGATCCATCCCTGCCTCTATCGTGGAGTGTGGAGTGATCCATCCCTGCCTCTATCGTGGAGTGTGGTGTGATCCATCCCTGCCTCTATCGTGGAGTGTGGTGTGATCCATCCCTGCCTCTATCGTGGAGTGTGGTGTGATCCATCCCTGCCTCTATCGTGGAGTGTGGTGTGATCCATCCCTGCCTCTATCGTGGAGTGTGGTGTGATCCATCCCTGCCTCTATCGTGGAGTGTGGTGTGATCCATCCCTGCCTCTGTCGTGGAGTGTGGTGTGATCCATCCCTGCCTCTATCGTGGAGTGTGGTGTGATCCATCCCTGCCTCTATCGTGGAGTGTGGTGTGATCCATCCCTGCCTCTATCGTGGAGTGTGGTGTGATCATCCCTGCCTCTATCGTGGAGTGTGGTGTGATCCATCCCTGCCTCTATCGTGGAGTGTGGTGTGATCCATCCCTGCCTCTATCGTGGAGTGTGGTGTGATCCATCCCTGCCTCTATCGTGGAGTGTGTGTGATCCATCCCTGCCTCTATCGTGGAGTGTGGTGTGATCCATCCCTGCCTCTATCGTGGAGTGTGGTGTGATCATCCCTGCCTCTATCGTGGAGTGTGGTGTGATCCATCCCTGCCTCTATCGTGGAGTGTGGTGTGATCCATCCCTGCCTCTATCGTGGAGTGTGGTGTGATCATCCCTGCCTCTGTCGTGGAGTGATCCATCCCTGCCTCTATCGTGGAGTGTGGTGTGATCCATCCCTGCCTCTATCGTGGAGTGTGGTGTGATCCATCCCTGCCTCTATCGTGGAGTGTGGTGTGATCCATCCCTGCCTCTATCGTGGAGTGTGGTGTGATCATCCCTGCCTCTATCGTGGAGTGTGGTGTGATCATCCCTGCCTCTGTCGTGGAGTGTGGAGTGATCCATCCCTGCCTCTATCGTGGAGTGTGGTGTGATCCATCCCTGCCTCTATCGTGGAGTGTGGTGTGATCCATCCCTGCCTCTATCGTGGAGTGTGGTGTGATCCATCCCTGCCTCTATCGTGGAGTGTGGTGTGATCATCCCTGCCTCTGTCGTGGAGTGTGGTGTGATCCATCCCTGCCTCTATCGTGGAGTGTGCTGTGATCATCCCTGCCTCTATCGTGGAGTGTGGTGTGATCCATCCCTGCCTCTATCGTGGAGTGTGCTGTGATCATCCCTGCCTCTATCGTGGAGTGTGGTGTGATCATCCCTGCCTCTATCGTGGAGTGTGGTGTGATCCATCCCTGCCTCTATCGTGGAGTGTGGTGTGATCCATCCCTGCCTCTATCGTGGAGTGTGGTGTGATCCATCCCTGCCTCTATCGTGGAGTGTGGTGTGATCATCCCTGCCTCTGTCGTGGAGTGTGGTGTGATCCATCCCTGCCTCTATCGTGGAGTGTGGTGTGATCCATCCCTGCCTCTATCGTGGAGTGTGGTGTGATCCATCCCTGCCTCTGTCGTGGAGTGTGGTGTGATCCATCCCTGCCTCTATCGTGGAGTGTGGTGTGATCCATCCCTGCCTCTATCGTGGAGTGTGGTGTGATCCATCCCTGCCTCTATCGTGGAGTGTGGTGTGATCATCCCTGCCTCTGTCGTGGAGTGTGGTGTGATCCATCCCTGCCTCTATCGTGGAGTGTGGTGTGATCATCCCTGCCTCTGTCGTGGAGTGTGGTGTGATCATCCCTGCCTCTATCGTGGAGTGTGGTGTGATCCATCCCTGCCTCTATCGGAGTGTGGTGTGATCCGTCCCTCCCTCTATCGTGGACTTTGCTGTGATCCGTCCCTGCCTCTATCGTGGAGTGTGGTGTGATCATCCCTGCCTCTGTCGTGGAGTGTGGTGTGATCCATCCCTGCCTCTAATCGTGGAGTGTGGTGTGATCATCCCTGCCTCTGTCGTGGAGTGTGGTGTGATCCATCCCTGCCTCTATCGTGGAGTGTGCTGTGATCCATCCCTGCCTCTGTCGTGGAGTGTGGTGTGATCCATCCCTGCCTCTATCGTGGAGTGTGGAGTGATCCATCCCTGCCTCTATCGTGGAGTGTGGTGTGATCATCCCTGCCTCTGTCGTGGAGTGTGGTGTGATCCATCCCTGCCTCTGTCGTGGAGTGTGGTGTGATCCATCCCTGCCTCTATCGTGGAGTGTGGTGTGATTCATCCCTGCCTCTATCCGTGGAGATCCCCGCTTGTGTGATCCATCCCTGCCTCTATCGTGGAGTGTGGTGTGATCCATCCCTGCCTCTGTCGTGGAGTGTCGTGTGATCATCCCTGCCTCTGTCGTGGAGTGTGGAGTGATCCATCCCTGCCTCTATCGTGGAGTGTGGTGTGATCCATCCCTGCCTCTATCGTGGAGTGTGGTGTGATCCATCCCTGCCTCTATCGTGGAGTGTGGTGTGATCATCCCTGCCTCTGTCGTGGAGTGTGGTGTGATCCATCCCTGCCTCTAGTCGTGGAGTGTGGTGTGATCATCCCTGCCTCTGTCGTGGAGTGTGGTGTGATCCATCCCTGCCTCTGTCGTGGAGTGTGGTGTGATCCATCCCTGCCTCTATCGTGGAGTGTGGTGTGATCCATCCCTGCCTCTATCGTGGAGTGTGGTGTGATCATCCCTGCCTCTGTCGTGGAGTGTGGTGTGATCCATCCCTGCCTCTATCGTGGAGTGTGGTGTGATCCATCCCTGCCTCTATCGTGGAGTGTGGTGTGATCCATCCCTGCCTCTATCGTGGAGTGTGGTGTGATCCATCCCTGCCTCTATCGTGGAGTGTGGTGTGATCCATCCCTGCCTCTATCGTGGAGTGTGGTGTGATCCATCCCTGCCTCTGTCGTGGAGTGTGGTGTGATCCATCCCTGCCTCTATCGTGAGTGTGGAGTGATCATCCCTCGCCTCTATCGTGGAGTGTGGTGTGATCCATCCCTGCCTCTATCGTGGAGTGTGGCTGTGATCGTGCCCTGCCTATATCGTGGAGTGTGGTGTGTTCATCCTTCCTCTGTCGTGGAAGTGTGGAGGGATCCATCCTGCCTCTATCGTTGGAGTGTGGTTGATCCGTCCCTGCATCTTCGTGAGTGTGCTGTGATCCATCCCTGCATCTACGTGGAGTGTGCTGTGATCATCCTGCCTCTGTCGTGGAGTGTGGAGTGATCCTTCCCTGCCTCTATCGTGGTTGGAGTGTGGTGTGTTCCATCCCTACCACTGTCGTGGAGTGTGGTGTGATCCCTCCTGCCTCTATCGTGAGTGTTCCTTCTTCGAAGTGTGCTGCGATCATCCCTGCCTCTGTCGTAGGGCGGTGTGAGTGATCCATCCTGCTTCTATCGTGGAGTGTGCTGGTGTCTTCCTGCCTCTATCGTTGGAGTGTGGAGTGATCCATCCCTGCCTCTATCGTGGAGTGTGCTGTGATCATCCCTGCCTCTATCGTGGAGTGTGGTGTGATCCATCCCTGCCTCTATCGTGGAGTGTGGTGTGATCATCCCTGCCTCTATCGTGGAGTGTGGTGTTATCCATCCCTGCCTCTATCGTGGAGTGTGGTGTGATCCATCCCTGCCTCTATCGTGGAGTGTGCTGTGATCATCCATGCTTCTATCGTGGAGTGTGGTGTGATCCATCCCTTCCTCTATCGTGGAGTGTGCTGTGATCATCCCTGCCTCTGTTGTGGAGTGTGGTGTGATCCATCCCTGCCTCTATCGTGGAGTGTGCTGTGATCCATCCCTTCCTCTTTCGTGGAGTATGGTGTGATCATCCCTGCCTCTGTCGTGGAGTGTGGAGTGATCCATCCCTGCCTCTATCGTGGAGTGTGGTGTGATCCATCCCTGCCTCTATCGTGGAGTGTGGTTTGATCCATCCCTGCCTCCATCGTGGAGTGTGGTGTGATCAGTCCCTGCCTCTATCGTGGAGTGTGCTGTGATCATCCCTGCCTCTGTCGTGGAGTGTGGAGTGATCCATCCCTGCCTCTATCGTGGAATGTGGTGTGATCATCCCTGCCTCTATCGTGGAGTGTGGTGTGATCCATCCCTGCCTCTATCGTGGAGTGTGGTGTGATGCATCCCTGCCTCTATCGTGGAGTGTGCTGTTTTCCACAGCCGCAGTCCTTCATTTCCCACACTTTTCTAAACCTTTCACCTTAGCAGCTAACGCTTCTGGTAAAAGCCTAGGAGCAGCCCTGATGCTGATGGTAAACCGTTTCCATAGCTTATGCGAGGCGAATATTGTCCAAATCAGAGCCTGATGATTCTGCCATGGAACTGGAGGCGCTGGCTGTTGTATGGTCTTTTAACTCTTCAGAGATCTCATCTATGGGTGTAAGATTCTTGTGTTAACTGACCACGGCCCGTCGTTGATTCATATCAGAATAAGGGTCACAAAGGGAAGATGGCACGTTGGTATTTAACCCTACAGGAGTATAATCGAATTTCTGAGTACCTCTGCAGTAGAGCAGATACAGCAGCGTATGCATTATGTCGTCATGCAGCCGCAGTAGTGTCTGGTTAACTCAGTCTGGATGAGGGAGAGGTGGCTCTGCGTAGTCACAGGACCCCAAGTATGGATCCAATATTCGTTACCTCAAGGCTGAAGGACTTCTGATCACAGGAAGATAGGACTGCTGGAGTTGTAGATTGTTGATAACTTATTGTGCAGATGACAGAGACAAAATAGGAAGGGAAACCTACAACTCATGGTACCTCAGAGCTTGGATGTCTTAGAACTTTTCCATGATGTCCCTGGCAGTGGTCATCATGGTAAGGATAGAACGCCACGACAAGTACTTCTCGCGTACCTTTGGTTAGGTATGACCCAGGGTAGACGTGGCTGAGTGGATGTGTCACTCGTGTGCAGTTCATAAAGGTCGCGTGACGTTAACTGCTCCAGCGCTAACTCATGAGGTAATAGATATACCATGGACGAGGTTTCGTTACGTTTGTTCAGTGGTGTTAACGCACTGAGGATGTTAGTCTTCACGTCTTATCTGTTACTGACAGTTTCGTTAGATATTGTAAACTGGTGCCCACTAAAGATGGCCACTGAGATGGTAAAAGCATTTCACAATGACATCATTTGTACATTTGCAGACATGTCACACCAAAGGTAATTTTGTCTGAATGGCATCGAATTCAACAACGGAATCCTGAGTTATGTAAGTGATCGGCTGACTAGGAAGATATTGGATGTGATGCGTAACATTTTTGATGCCAGTAACGGTCGCTGGGAGAAGGTTATTCCCCTGGCACAAAGCGCAATCAACTCTGCAACAAACATTTCAGTTAGGGATTCGCCACGTTACATCCTTTATGGTAATAAATGGAAATTTCCTTATGAATTATCATTATCGTGACGACAACCTGAATATAACATGGATGGCAACGTTAGGGTTAGACTGGGTCAATCACAGCAAGTATTCATGTTAAACATTCCCAATATGTGGTGAATCTATACGTGATGAAAGAGCAGCGTAGGGCCTCTGACACGTGAAGTTGAATTAGGACAACTGATAACGGTACAGATTCAGGAACGGTCAAGATCAATGGCAAAGATAAGTGAGAATTTCTGTGATCTCCTTTATGGTGGTTGAGAAATTACATTGTCATGAACGTAGTTTAGGACACACAGTGACTGGAGATACGCGAACGGTGCACACAGATTATTCTTAAGTATTGAGTCATACTGATCTGGTTTGCTTATACCTTACAACACTTGAAGAAGGGGATCTAACCCCTCCAGTTCCGTCCCCTTCACTTATACCGCCACCGTCATCGTCCTCTTCCATTTCGGTGCGTTGCCACTTGAGATGGTGGACTCGCATCCTGGCCCCGGTGGTGGGGACGAGTGGTAGTGACGGAAGGGCTTATTACAGTCATTCACTTGCTCGTTGATGTAGATTTTGATAAAGAAGGTCTGTACGCCTACAGGTTTGCATCATTTGTGTGTGCTAAACGCTTACATTCTTGCAGATATGTGGGTCTTCAGTCTCCTTATCCTGCACGTGTGACGTGGCGTCTGTGTTGTGCTCATGAGCAGGATGTACCTCATGTGTAGGAAGTGAAACATGGAAGTTTGGTAGGTGAAGAATGCGAGGTCCAAGTCCTCACCCATGGTTGCACTCAGCTGTTCCGACCTACGGTTAGTATCTGAACGGTTGAATGTATTATCCGCCCAGATGGGCACTTGTCTGTGTTCCAGGACATCCCCTTCACAAGTACTAGCATAACCCTAACCTTAAAACCGACTTTATAGTGGAAGGGAAAACATACGTATGTCAACCTCTCTAATGTCTTACGTCACAATAGGTCAGGGACGCGACGTAGAAAGGTTTAAACTTGATACTGAGGAGGAGTCCTAGGTACCTTGTTTACACTGGCAACCAACACACGTCCAGACAGTTTAGCACTGTGTTGACGTGGCATTCTCCAGGTAAGATGCTTAGGAAAAATCCCTTCAGGTTACCCTCCAGAACACGTATCCACATGTTAACAAGGTTGATGCCTTTATCGAAGCATGTGATTGACTTTACAGTCACCAAGTTGAACACTGGAGTGGAATAGTGAATATACATCACTTAGTGACAGTAGTGGTGGTAGATGTGGTATTAGAATGCGGAATATTTCCTTACCCAATTTACTACATTCATGTCAGATTTACTTTGGGCAAATGAGGTCAACCGTACACTGTTACCGTTTAGTGTACTTAAGGATTTGTTGTTCAGGGTTAAGGACACGTGTTACCATCAGCCAGTGGACGATGGAGAGTGGCTGGTGTTTTATTGTCCAATACCAGAAGATTCCATTACTGAAGAAATCCCCTTAGTTGGTATCCCATTCAATAGGATCTAGCCTTAATGATATCATTGCCTTCCCCTCCTTCCATATAGCATCCCTCCACATTACTGTCATTTACAGATATTTAGTTTTGCTTACCAAGGACTTAACTACAGTTGCTTAGTCTAGTTTGCAGGACATACGTCGATGTCGGAAGGGTATTAACCAACTCAGACTATATCATGCTTACTCATTAACTGTCCATATTATACTGGAGGACAGAATTGAACTTCCTGTTATTAGAAATTCTAGTTTGGAAGGTACTACGTGCACAGGTGTTGATGAGAGAGACCTAGTCCTGCTACACGCATATTTGAACCTTACCATATAACTACATGTTCCTCCCTGTCAAGGAACTACTGTTAGTCACATACCAGGGTGGTAACTTGTGTCGTAGGCTTATACATGATCACATGACGGTTGTACTTAGAACAGCAAGCACTTGCACCTGTTGCAAGGAAGGACACGCTTCCTTTACTACACTCGTCCCTTGCAACACTCACACAAGGTGGACTGGCTCAACATGTCAGAGGAGGAACATGTTGTTGTATATCATAACACTGATGACTTACGTGCCAATAGCTTAGCATACTGTTCTACCATTGTATTTACCTCCAGTATTTCACCAACTCATGTTCTCCACATTGTCTGGAGCTGTTGGTTTACTAGTTCTTATTCTTGGAGTTTGTTGTTCTGTAAGGCGTCGTGTCGGCAAGCTGGGAGGAAGATTAAAAACATTCTTTTATCCATTGAAATTATTGTACTTTTTTAAGTGTTTCCCTCCTAATTGATCTAGATAACCATTTAGTTTCTTTATGTATTATTTGAACATGATTTTTCCATAATTTTCCATGTTTTTGCTTGTTATGTTAGTTTCAGTTTACATGTTCCTTTGTCTATATATCACCTTATTTCTCTATACTTGGGACATGTCCTCACAATTTACCTCATTCACTTTTCACAGGCGAATATCATTCCTATGTCCTTAATTGAACTGGGATTACTGGTATTTTCCCGCTTCCACAGCTTGTGGTGTGAGGGTCACTTCGCCGTTCCTGTCACTCCTCAGCTGGTTCTGGAGACCTTGTGACGACCGCTGTCGTCGCCTGCCAGCTCCACTGCCCCTCCGTACCTTCTCTGCTCCTCGACGTCATCTTTCGTAGTTCCTACTACGCTGATGACGCCCCGCGGTAACGGACCGAGCTACTGTAGGTGTGTTCTACGTGAAGGTGACGGATGGAGCATCTTGAGAGGATTGTAAATACATCATGACCGTGTCCCACACTGTCTTATGACTACATTCAGGATATACTTCGGCGGTGCAGACCAGCGGCAGTTGAGAGCGAGAGCTCATCAGAAGTATTGGTGTGGAATATACAGGTGTACTCAGTCTATTATATGAAAAGAAGAAATTTCCTGCAGTATATACTTAACTTCAAGGAGTCCAATGTGACTTTGATATCAGGTGGTAGAGAAACATTACGACCTTACAGGTGTGTGTGTGTGTGGGGGGGGGGGGGGGCGCAGGGTCTGGTAACAACAGTTGTTGAAGCATAATGTTTGTACAGGGATTGTCGGCTGTACTGGTTAGTGGAGGGTGAGTGTGCATTGCCTGGTGACTGTAGTGGTTTGTGCTGGGTGGGTGTGTAGGGTCTGTTGACACAAGTGGTAGGTACCAGGTTGGTATGCGGGGGTCTGGTTATTGCGGAGTTTGTGTGTATGGTGTGGTGACTACAGCGCTTGATAAAGGGTGGGTGTGCATGGTCTGGTGACAGTATTGGTTGATGTAGGATGGGTACATAGTAGAGATGTTTTGGATCTGAATACAGAGATCCGCGGATGTGTATGCGGATATCGTGTTTACAGGATATTTTGTTATATATTTTAATAGATTAAGAATTTGTCATTCATTACAGAACATCAGTCATTTCCAAATGTCAGCTACCGTCGATACAGAGTCCTGTTTGATTGGCGTTTCTTATGACGAGTTTCAGCCACACAAGTTGTGTTATGCTGGACGGGGACGCAACTCGTCATGCATCCCACAAACCACTTGCCCCAACCTCCACTCTTCTGAAAGTAGTTAACTACTAGTCTATTAATAGTAGTTCTTTCGTAACTTATTCATTATTTGAATAGTTCAAGATGGGCAAGTTCTTCAAAACCAGAAGTTTCTCTGCCTTTACTGGTAAACTTCGCTTACGTTTTGCATCATAGATGAAGCCAACACCACGGACTACTTGCTCGCTAGGGACGCTGCTCGGGGGACAGCAAAGATATCGACAAGCGACCTTCGCCAAATTAGGGTAGATTCTCATCTTTTCTTACCACCATCGCAAACTGTCTTCACTTGTTCCACTGACTCTCTTTTCCTTGTGATAACCTCTCAGTATTTTCCATTGCACTCTTCCTTACTGCATGCATCCCCTCCGCTACATCATCACCACTGGAAGCAAGAAGAGAGGTCATTGCTTCATCCAGTGTTCCATCGGCGTTGGTTGTGTTAAGTGTTTGTGTTTTGTCGTCTGTGTTCTGGTTGGTTCGTCGTCTTCGTTTGCCTTGATACTCAGCTGAGTCAGCTCTTCACATAGTCTAACAACTGATTATTTCACTTCAGCAGTGATTTGAGAAGAGGATAAGAATATATTCTTATACCTTGGATCAAGAGATGTTGCAACTCTGTACAGATCATCACTTTCAAGCCAGGATAATCTTTTTTTTTTCAACATCAGCTCACATTGTTAGTTTCATGATGTTTACCACCTGTGTTGTTTATCTTGTGGTGACTCAATCATTGATTCGATATCTGGTTCAGAGCCTGAAATTGAGGTATCAGTTACTTCAGGAACTTCTGATGTGCTTGGCTGAAGAATGGTTTTCAGGGAAACTACAAGAGGTATCGCATCACCGTCTGTAGATGTTGATTCACTCAATATTTTTGTAAAATCTTCATCAGATTCTTGAGCTTTTGTACATTTGGACGTTATTAACCAATCAGTGGTTTTGAGTTGCTTTATCTTGGAGGTGGTAGCAGCATGTATACATAGTGACTCCTTTATTTCTAGTGTTCTTTTCAGCATGTGTAAGGTGCTGTTCCACCTCGTGGGTGTATCGGACAAAACATAGCTTGGGTTCTTGCAGCCTCTCTTGCCTGAAGTTTTTTTCAGTTCATCTTGTGCCATTGTTGAGTGATGAAAATGAGTAGCAATGCTGCGACATTTCTGAATTATCTTGTCTATTTCATCCTGTGATGATGTTCCAGTTTTAACAACTTGTATTTTATGCATAGCACAATCCAAATTATTCATACGTGACAGGAATAGTGCTCTTTTCATTTTACTCCATCACGCAAAACACAGTACACATTTATACTAAAAATGTCCCACTTCATCAACTCATCATCAAACTTTCTAGAAATATGCTCTCGCGTGTGCCGTTCTTGTAGTGATTCCGCACCTGACACAACGTTCATTCAAAGTCCTTATTGATAGCATGTGTAGTTAGACTCTGCAATGAAACACCTGCTAAGGTATCTGACCACACATCATTTGTGAAGGAAATCTTGCTGTCCTGCTTCACTACATCAATCAATCCTTTTATTTCATTGAAAGCAGACTCATACATGTCATTGCATATCAATGAGGAATAAAAGTTTCACTGTTTCAGCCTGTACTGTGAAGCAGGTTGCACAGGGTCTGGTGCCAGTACTGGATAGGTGTGTAGGGTCTGGTTTATATATGAGGACAGTAATAGTGGTGCTGGGTTGATGTACAGGGTGAGTGTGCAGGGTCTGGTGACAGTAGTAGTTAGTGTTGGGTGGGTGTGCAGTGTCTGGTGATAGAAGTAGTTTTGGCTTGGAAGGTGCAGAGGTCTGGCGACAGTTGTGGTAGATGTGGCTTGGGTGTGCAGGATCTGTTCACAGTAGTAGCTGGTGTGGGTTGGGTGTGTATGGTTCGATGAATGCAACATTCTTGGGGGTTGGGTATGTGTGCGGGGCCTGGTGACAGTATGGGTTGAAGCTTGGTGGGTGTGCAGGGTGTAGGGACTAGTGGTTGTTTTGGTGCAGGTGTGCAGGATCTGGTGACAGTGATGACTGGTGTGGGTTGGGTGTAAGGTCTGATGACAATAGAGGTTTGTTGGGTAGGGGTTATAGGGTCAGGTGACAGTAGTGGTTGGTGCTTGATTGGTGTTTATGGTCTCATGAAAGTAGTGGTTGGTGCTTGTTGGGTGTGTAGGGCCTGATGGCGCAAGTGTTTCGTGCCAGGATGGTACATAGCTTCTCGTGACAGTAATGGTGAGAGTGAGGTTTGTGTGTATGGTCTGGTGACATTATAGGTTGGTTCAAGTGTAGGCGTTCGTGGTCTGCTGACAGAATTGGTTGGTGCAGAGTGGGTGTGTAGGGTCTAGTGACGGTAATGTTGTTGAGTGGGTGTGTAGGGTTTTGTGACAGTAGTGGGGGGGGGGGGGGGGTATGGCTTGGCGACAGAAGTGGTTAGTGCAAGGTGGATGTGTAGGGTGTGGTGAAAGTAGTGGTGTGTGCAGGGTCTTGTGATAGTATTGTTGTAATAGGTTGGCTTTATAGTGTCAGATGAAAGTAGTGGTTGGTTCGGATAGGGTGTCGTCCAGGGTCTTGAGAGGTTATTGGTTGATGGATGTGCAGCGTCTGATACCAGTATTTATTGGTGCAGAGTTGGGTGTGCAGGGCTTGGGGACAGTAGTGGTTGGTCAAGGGTGGATGTGTAAGGTCTGATGACAGACTTAGTTGGTGCAGGGTTGGTGCGTAGGATCTGGTGGCGGGAGTGGTTATTGCTGAATGGGTCTACATTATCTGGTGACTGTAGTGGTTGGTGCTGGGTGGATGTACAGAGTCTTGGTAACAGTGGAAGTTGGAGGAGGGTTGGTGTGCAGGGTGTTGTGACAATAGTGATGTGTGACAGGTAAATGTGCCGGGTCTCAGTAGTAGCTGGTGATAGGTGGGATTACAGGGTCTGGTGACACTAGTGGTCGGTGCAGTGTGTGTTTTGGGTCTGGAAGTGATTGGTGTGTAGGGATTGGTGGTGGTATATGTGGGTGCAGGCTGGGTGTTCAGGATCTAGTAACAGTAGTGGTTGGTGTGCAGGGACTGATACCAGTATATGATGGTGTGGGATGGGTGTTCATGATCTGGTGACACTAAGGGTTTGTGCTGGGTGGGTATTAGAGGTCTGGTGACATTATTGGTTGGTGTTGGGTGATTGTGCAGTGTCATATAACAGTAATGGCCTGTGGTGGGTTGGTGTGCAATGTCCGGTGACAATAATGACTAATGTTATTGGGTGGATAGGGTTTGGTGACAGTTATGGTATATGATAGGTAAGTGTGCAGGGTATGGTGACAAAGATGGTTGGTTCAGGTGAGTGTGCAGGGTTTGTAGACAGTAGTAATTGGCTTGGGGTGGGTATGTAGGGTCTATTGACAGTAGTGATTGGTATACAGAGTCTGTTGACAGTATTTGTTACTGTGGGATTTTTGTGTGTGGTCTGGTGACAGTAGATGTTTGGTCGAGGGTGAATGCGAACGTTCTGGTGACATTAGTGAGATTTGAGCTGGATCTGGTAACGGCAGTGGTTGTAGTAATTTGGGAATGGTCCGGTGTTTAGTGGGTGTGTGTAGGGTCTAGTGAAAGTAGTGGTTAATGCTTGACTGTTAGGTAGTGTCTTGTGCCAGTAGTTGTTGGTGTCATGTGGAAGGTGTGGTGATAGTAGTGGTTGATGATTAGTAGGTGTACAGGATCTGGTGACAATAGTGGTCGTTGCAGGTAGGGTGTGTCGGATCTAGTGACATTATTGGTCCGTGTTAGGTGGGTTTGCAGGGTGTGGTTCCAGTATTTCATGTTGCAGGGTGAGTGTTCAGGATCTGGTAACTGTAGTGGGGGATGGATTTGTAGGGTGTGATGACAACAGATGTATTTTGCATCGGGTATGTAGGGTATGGTGATAGTTGTGGTTGGTGAGTATTAGGTGTACATGGTCTAGTGACAGTATGGGTTGGTGCACAGCGCGTATCCAGGGTCTTGTAGTATTATTAGCAGGTGCTAGTTGGGTGTGCAGGGACTGGTGGCAATGTAGGTTGGTGTAGTGTGGCAGTGTAGGGTCTAATGACAGTTATAATTAGTGCAATGATCTAATGACAGTAGTGGTCGGTGCAGGGTGAGTGTATCGGATCTGGTGAGGGTATTAGTTGGGACTTGGTAGATGTGCAGGAGATGATAGCAGTGTTCTATGGTGTAGGGTGGGCGTTCGGGTCTGGTGGTTTTAGTGGTTGGTGTTGGGTGGGTGTGAAGGTCAGTTGACCGTCGTGATTGGTGTTTGATTGGTAACAGTAATGGTTTGTGCTGGGTTGTTGTACTAGTGTATCTGATGATACTAGTGATGGGTGTGCAGGATCTGGTGACAGCATTACTTGGCGCATCGTTAGTGTGTGGGGTCTTGTGACAATAGTGGTCTATATCGGGTGAATTTGCAGGGTCTTGTGATAGTAGTAGTTGATGCTGTGTGGATTTACAGGGTCTAGTTACGGGAGCGGTTGGTGTAGGGTGCGTGTATTGGGTCTGTTAGAGTATTAGCTGGTGCTGACTGAGTGTGCAGGGTCTAGTGACAGTAGTGACTGGTGCTGACTGAGTGTACAGGGTCAGTGTCAGTCGTGACTGGTGCTGACAGTGTGCAGGGTCTAGTGACAGTAGTGACTGGTGCTGACTGAGTATGCAGGGTCATTGTCAGTAGTGACTGGTGCATGGTGGATGACAGGGTTTGGTAACATAGTGGTGTGTGATGGGTGGGTGTGCGGGGTGTGGTGACAGTGGTGGTTGGTTCGGGGAGAGTGATGGGTGGGTATGCAGGGTATGGTGACACTGGTGGTTGGTTCGAGGTGAGTGTGCAGGGTGTTTTGACAGTAGTAATTGGTGTGGGGAAAGCGTGGAGGGTTTGATAACAGTAATGGTTTGTGGGTTATAGCAGTAGTTGGTGCTTGGTGGTTGTGTATGGTCTTTTAGCAGTATTGGTTGGTAATGGGAGGGTATCCAGGATCATGGGATATTTTTTGTTGGTGCTGGGTGGGCTAGCAGGGTCTGGTGACTAACTGATAACTCTGGGTGGGTATATAGGGTTTAGTGACGGTAATGATTGATTGTGAGTGAGTATCCAGGGTTTGGTGACAGTAGTGGTTGATGTTTGTGTGGCGTGCAGGGTCTGGTGACAACAGTGGTTGTTGTTGTCTGTGGTGACCGTAGTGGATGGTGCGGGGTGGGCGTGCATGGTCTGGTGACTGTGCTAGATATTGTGGGGTGAGTGTGTAGAGTCTGATGGCATTAGCGTTTTTCTTGTTTTTTTTTTTTTCGTGTTCGGTATGCAGGTTCTGGTGCTAGTAGTGATTGGTGCTTGGGTGTATAGAATATGTTGACAGTTGTGGTAGGTGCTTAGTTAGTGTGTAGGGTCTGGTGAAAGTAGTGGTTGGTTCTTGATGGGTGTGTAGAGTTTGGTTATAGTATTGGTTGGTGACACCAGTGGTTGGAACTAGGTTGGTATGCAGTTTGTTGATAGTAATTGTTAATGCGAGGTTTATGGGTATGGTTTGGTGACAGTATTGGTTAGTGCAGGGTGAGTGTTGAAGATCTGATGGCAGCGTTGGCTCGTGCTGTGTCGGAATGTATGGTCTGGTGACAATATTGGTTAGTGCAGAGTGAGTATGTAGGGTCTGGTGACAGTATTGGTTAGTGCAGAGTGAAAGTGTAGGGTCTGGTGACAATATTGGTTAGTGCAGAGTATGTTGGGTCTGGTGACAGTATTGGTTAGTGCAGAGTGAAAGTCTAGGGTCTGGTGACAGTATTGGTTAGTGGAGAGTGAGTGTGTGGGGTCTGGTGACAGTATTGGTTCGTGCAGAATGAGTGTGTAGGGTGTGGTGACAGTACTGTTAGTGCAGAGTGAGTGTGTAGGGTCTTGTGACAGTATTGGTTAGTGTAGAGTTAGTGTGTAGGGTCTGGTGACAGCAATGTTCGGTACAGGGTGAGTGTGTAAGGTCTGGTGACAGTAGTGGTTGGTCATTAGTGGGTATGTAAGGTCTGGTGAAAATAGCGGTTTGTGCTTGACAGGTGCGTAGTGTTTGGTGACACAGTAGTTGGTCCCATGTTGGTATGTAGGGTCTGATGACAATAGTGGTTACTGCGGGGTTTATGTGTATAGTCAGGTCACAATAACAGTTGGTTTAAGGCTGGTGTGTGTGTGGCCTGTTGACATCATTCGTAGGTGCAAGGTAGTAGGTGTGCTGGGCCTAGTGAGACTGTTGTTTCGTGTCTGGTGTGTGTGCACAGTCAGGTGACAAGGTTGATGTGTAGGTCTTGGTGGCAGATATAGTTTGAGCATGGCTTGGTGACAGCAGTGGCCGGTGAAGGGTGGATGTGCCGGATCTGGTGACAGTATTAGTTGGTGTTGGGTGGGTGAGCAGGGTATGGTACTTGTATTTCATGGTGCTGGGTGGGTGCTTCTGGTCTTATGAAACTTGTGTTTGTGATGGGTGAGTTGGAGGGGTCAGCTGGTACCAGCTGGTGTTGGGTTGGTATGCAGCGTCTAGGGATAGTAGTGGATGGTGCTGGATGGGTATGGAGGAGCGAGTGATAGCAGAGGTTGGTGCACTGTGGGTGTGTATGGTGTGATGATAGTAGTAGTATGTGACAGGTGAGTGTGCAGGGTTTTATGATGGTAGCAGTTGGTGTCGGGTGGGTTTACTGTGTGTGACCTAGACCATGTTAACAGGTCAGCATACCAGTTACTTGATGATGAGAGAGTATATACTTTCTATGATCCTCCACATCCTCTGAAAAGCTTAGGAGAAATTTTTGAAGAAGAGTGACATAGTGATTGGTGATGACACAGTTACATGGGGGCACAGTTTTGATATTCATGACTGCGATTCTAAAAGTTTTGGTTGGTGCTGGTGGGTTTGCAGGTCAAGTACCAGTTCTAGTTGGTAATGGGTGGGTGCACAGGGTCTGAAGACAGTATTGGTTGGTACTAGGTGAGTGTGTGGGATCTGGTGACAGTAACATTTTGTGCACGGTTGGTGTGCAGTGTCTGGTGACAGTAGTGGTTAGTGTTGAGTAGTTGTGTATGGTCTAGTGATTGATACTGGGTGGGTATGAAGGTTCTGGTGACAGTAGTGGTTGGTGCTGGGTGGGTGTGTAGGGTCTGGTGACAGTAGTGGTTGGTGCTGGGTGGGTGTGTTGGGTCTGGTGACAGTAGTGGTTGGTGCTGGGTGGGTGTGTAGGTTATGGTGACAGTAGTGGTTGGTTGCTGGGTTGATGTGTAAGGGTCTGATGACAGTAATGGTTGGTGGTGGGTGGGTGTGTAGGGTCTGGTGACAGTAGTGGTTGGTGGTGGGTGGGTGTGTAGGGTCTGGTGACAGTAGTGGTTGGTACTGGGTGGGTGTGTAGAGTCTGGTGACAGTAGTGGTTGGTGCTGGGTAAGTGTGTAGCGTCTGGTGACAGTAGTGGTTGGTGACAGTATTGGTTAGTGAGTGTGTAGGGTCTGGTGACAATAGTGGTTGGTGCTGGGCGAGTGTGTAGGGTCTGGTGACAGTAGTGGTTGGTGCTGGTTGGAGATCTGATGACATTAGTGGTTGGTGCAGGGTGCTTGTGCAGGGTCTGGTGACAGTAGTGGTTCGTGCTGGGTGGGTGTGTAGGGTCTGATGACAGTACTGGTTGGTGCTGGTTGGGTGTGTAGGGTCTGGTGACTAGTGGTTGGTGGAGGGTGCGTGTGCAGGGTCTAGTGATAAGTGGTTTGTGCTGTGTGGGTGTGTAGGGTCTGGCGACAGTAGTGGTTGGTGCTGGGTGGGTGGTTAGGGTCTGGAGACACTAGTGGTTGTGGTAGGGTGGGTATGTAGAGTCTGGTGACAGTAGTGGTTGGTGCAGGGTGGGTGTGTAGGGTATGGTGACAGTAGGGTTTGGTGCTGGGTGGGTGTAAAGTGTCTGGTAACACTTGTGGTTGGTGCAGGGTGGGTGTGTAGGGTCTGGCGACAGTAGTGGTTGGTGCAGGGTGGATGTGTAAGGTCTGGTGACAGCAGTGGTCAGTGCTGGGTGGGTGTTTAGAGTCAGTTGACAGTAGTGGTTGGTGCAGGGTAGGTGTGTTGGGTCTGGTGATATAAGTGGTTGTTGATGGTTGGGTGTGTAGAGTCTGGTGACAGAAGTGGTTGGTGCAGGGTGCGTGTGCAGGGTCTGGTGACAGAAGTGGTTGGTGCAGGTTCGATTTGTAGGGTCTAGTGACAGTAGTGGTTAGTGCTGAGTGGGTGTGTAGGGTCTGATGACATTAGTGGTTGGTGTAGAGTGGCTGTGTAGGGTCTGGTGGCAGTAGTGGTTAGTGCACGGTGGGTGTGTAGGGTCTGGTGACAGTAGTGGTAGGTGCTGGAGTGTGTAGGGTCTGGCGACAGTAGTGTTTGGTGCAGAGTGAGTGTGTAGGATCTGGTGACAGTAGTGGTTGGTGCAGGGTGAGTGTGTAGGGTCTGGTGACAGTAGTGGTTTGTGCTGGGTGGGTGTGTAGGGTCTGGCGACAGTAGTGGTTGGTGCAGAGTGGGTGTGTAGGGTATGGTGACAGTAGCGGTTGGTGCTTGGTGGGTTTAAAGGGTCTGGTGACAGTAGTGGTTGGTGCAGGGTGGGTGTGTAGGGCCTAGCAACAGTACTGGTTGGTGCAGGGTGTGTTTAGTGTCTGGTGACAGTAGTGGTTGGTGCTGGGTGGGTGTGTAGGGTCTGGCGACAATAGTGGTTGGTGCAGGGTGGGTGAGCAGGGTCTCATGACAGTTGTGGTTGGTGCAGGATCTGTTGACGGTAGTGGTTGGTACAGGGTGGGTTTTAGTGTTTGGTCACTGTAGTAATTGGTGCTGGGTGGGTGTGTAGGGTCTCTCGACGGTAGTGATTGGTGCTGGGGGGTGTATAGGGTCTGGCGACAGTAGTGTTTGGTGCAGGGTGAGTGGGTAGGTTATGGTGACAGTAGTGGTTGGTGCAGGGTGAGTGTGTAGGGTCTGGTGACTAGTGGCTGGTGCTGGGTGGGTGTGTATGATCTGGTAACACTAGTGGTTGGTGCAGGGTGGGTGTGCAGGGTCTGGTGACAGTAGTGGTTGGTGCTGCGGTGGTGTCTAGGGTCTGGCGACAGTAGTGGATGGTGGAGGGTGGGTTTGTAGGGTATGGTGACAGAAGTGGTTGGTGTTGTGTGGATGTGTTGGGTCTATCGACAATAGTGGTTGGTGCACGGTGGGTGTGTAGGGTATGGTGACAGTCGTCGTTGGTGCTGAGTCTGGTGACATCAGTGGTTGGTGCACGGTGGGTGTGTAGGATATGGTGACAGTATTGGTTGGTGCAGGGTGAGTGTGTAGGGTCTGTTGACAATAATGTTTGGCACAGGCTGAATGTGTAGATTTTGGTGACAGTAGTGGTTGGTGCTGGGTGGGTCTGCAGGGTCTGGTGACATTAGTGGTTGGTGCAGGGAAATTGTGTAGGGTCTGGTGATAGTAGTGATTGGTGCAGGATGAGTGTGCAGGGTGGGTGTGTAGGGTCTGGTGACAGTAGTCGTTAGTGCTGGGTGGATGTGTAGGGTCTGGTGACAGTAGAAGTTGATGCAGGGTCGCTGTGCAGGGTCTGGTGACAGTAGTGGTTGGTGCTGAGTGGGTGTGTAGGGTATGGTGACAATAGTTGTTGGTGCAGGCTGGGTGTGTAGAGCCTGGTGACTGTAGTGGTTGGGGCAGGGTGGGTGTGTAGGGTCTAGTGAGAGTAATGGTTGGGGCAGGGTGGGTGTGCAGGGTCTGGTGACACTAGTGGTTGATGCTGGATGAGTGTGTAGGATCTGGTGATAGTAGTTATTGGGTCAGGGTGGGTGTGTAGTCTGGTGACAGTTGTTGTTGGTGCTGGGTGGGTGTGTAGGGTTTGGTGACAGTAGTGGTTGTGCAGGGTGAGTTTGTAGGGTCTGGTGACAGTAGTGGTCGTGCAGGGTGGGTGTAGAGTCTGGTGACAGTAGTGGTTGGTGCAGGGTGAGTGTATAAGGTCTGTTGACAATAGTGTTTGGCACAGGCTTGGTGTGTAGGTTCTGGTGACAGTAGTTGTTGGTTCTGGGTGGGTGTGCAGGGTGTGGTGACATTAGTGGTTGGTGGAGCGTGGTTGAGAAGGGTCTGGTGACAGTAGTGGTTGTGCAGGTTGAGTGTGTAAGGGTCTGGCGACAGTAGTGGTCGGTGCAGGGTGAGTGTGTAGGGCCTGGTGACAGTAGTGGTTTTTGCTGGGTGGGTGTGTACGGTCTGGCGACATTAGTAGTTAGTGCAGGGTGGGTGTGTAGGGTCTGGTGACAGTAGTGGTTGGTGCTGAGTGGGTGTGTAGGGTATGGTGACAGTGGTTGGTGCAGGCTGGGTGTGTATAGTCTGGCGACTGTAGTGGTTGGGGCAGGCTGGGTGTGTAGAGTCTGGTGACAGTAATGGTTGGGGCAGGGTGGGTGCCCAGGATCTGGTGACAGTAGTGGTTGGTGCTGGGTGAGTGTGTAGGGTCTGGTGACAGTAGTAGTTGGTGCAGGGTGGTTGTTTAAGGTATGGTGACAATAGTGGTTGGTACACGCTGGGTGTGTAGAGCCTGGTGACTAGTGTTTGGTGCAGGGTCTGATGACAGCAGTGGTTGGTGCAAGTTGGGTGTTTACGATCTGATAACAGTAGTGGTTTGTGCAGGGTAAGAGTGTAGGGTCTGTTGACAATAGTGGTTGGCAGAGGCTGGGTGTGTATGTTCTGGTAACAGTAGTGGTAGGTGCTGGGTGGGTGTGTAGGGTCTGGTGACATCAGTGGTTGTTGCAGGGTGGGTGGTGTAGGGTCTGATGACAGTAGTGGTTGGTGCAACGAGGTGTGTAGGGTCTCTTGACAGTAGAGGTTGGTGCTGGTTGGGTGTGTAGTGTATGGCATTTGTACTGGTTGGTGCAGGGTGAGTGTCTACGGTCATGTGACAGTAGTGGTTGGTGTAGGGTGAGTGTGTAGGGTCTGATGACAGTAGTGGTTGGTGCAGGGTGGGTTTGTAAGGTCTGGAGAGAGTAGTGGCTGATGCTGGGTGGGTGTATAGGCTCTGGTGACAGTGGTTGGTGCTTTGTGGGTGTGTAGGGTCTGATGACGGTAATGGTTGTTTCAGGGTGGGTGTGCAGTGTCTGGTGAATGTAGTCGTTGGTGCAGGGTGGGTGTGCAGGGTCTGGTGACAGTAGTGGTTGGTGCTGGGTGGGAGTGTAGGGTCTGGCAACAGTTGTGGTCGGTGGAGGGTGGGTGTGTAGGGCATGATGAGAGTAGTGGTTTGTGCTGGGTGGGTGTAAAGGGTCTGGTACCACTTATGTTGGTGCAGGGTGGGTGTGTAGGGTCTAAAGACAAAAGTGGTTGTGCAGGGTGAGTGCGTAGGGTCTTATGACAGTAGTGGTTGGTGCAGGGTGGGTGTGTAGGGTCTTATGACGGTAGTGGTTGGTGCAGGGTGGGTGTGCAGGGTCTGGAGACAATATTGGTTGGTGCACGGTGGAGGTAAAGGGTCTGTTGACAGTAGTGGTTGGTGCTGGGTGGGTGTGTAGGATCTAGCGACAGTAGTGGTTGCTGGAGGGTGGGTTTGTAGGGTATGGTGACAGTAGTGGTTGGTGCTGGGTGGGTGTGAAGGGTCTGGTAACACTAGTGTTGGTGCAGGGTGGGTGTGTAGGGTCTCATGACAGTAGTGGTTGGTGCAGGGTCTGATGACAGTAATGGTTGGTGCCGGGTGAGTTTGTAGGGTCTGGGAACAGTCGTGGTTGGTGCAGGGTGGGTGTGCAGGGTCTGGCGACAATAGTGCTTGGTGCAACGTGAGTGTGTAGGGTCTGGCGACATTAGTGGTTCGTCCAGGATGGGTGTGTAGGGTCTGATGAAAGTAGAGGTTGGTGCAGAGTCTGGTGACAGTAGTGGTTGGTGCAGGGTGGGTGTGTAGGGTCTGGTGACAGTAGTAGTTGGTGCAGGGTCTGGCGACAGAAGTGGTTGGTGCAGGGTGGGTGTGAAGGGTCTGGCGACAGTAGTGGTTGGTGCAGGGTGAGTGTGTAGGGTCTGGTGACAGTAGTGGTTGGTGCTGGGTGCGTGTGTAGGGTCTGGTGCAATGTAGTGTTGGTTGCAGGGTGGAGTGTGTAGGTCTGGTGACATAGTGGTTGGTGCAGGTGTTGAGTGTGTAGGGTCTGGTGACAGTTAGTGTGGTTAGGGTGGTAGTGTGTAGTGGTGCTAGTGTTGTGGACGTGATGGTAGGGTCTGGTGCATAGTGTGGTGGGGTCGTTGTAGGGTCTTGGCGACAGTAGTGGTTGGTGCAGGAGTGAGTGTTAGGGTCTGGTGACAGTGTGGTTGGTGCTGGGTGGTGTGTAGGTCTGGCAGTAGTGGTTGTGCAGGGTGGGTGTGTAGGTCTGGTGACAGTGTAGTGGTTGGTGATGGGTGTTGGTTGTGAAGTGTGGGCATGGTTTATGTTGGCTGACAGTAGTGGTTGGTGCTGGTGTGGTGTGTAGGGTCTGGTGACAGTAAGTGGGTGGATGGTGCTAGGGTCTGGTGACAGTAGTGGTTGGTGCGGGTGAGTGTGTAGGGTCTGGTGACAGTAGTGGTTGGTGCAGGGTGGGTGTGTAGGTTGTTGGTGTCAAGTGGGGTTGTGCAGCTGGTGATGTGTTGGTAGGGTATTGTGACAGTAGTGGTTGGTTGCAGGGTGGGTGTAGAGGTCTGATGACAGTAGGGGTTTGGGGGTGCAGTGTAGGGTCTGGTGTGACAGTAGTGGTTGTGCAGGGTGGGTGTATGGTCTGGTACAGTAGTGGTGGTGCTGGGTGGGTGTGTAGGTCTGGTGACATAGTGGTTGGTGCAGGTGGGTGTGTAGGGTCTGGTGACGTAGTGGTTGGTGCAGGTGGGTGTGGGTCTTTGGACATTAGTGGTTGGTGCTGGTTGGGTGTGTAGGGTCTGCGACATAGTGTTGGTGCGATGGGTGGTGGTGTTAAGTTTTGCTGTGCAGTTAGTGGTTGGGTTGCAAGTAGTGGTGGTAGGGTTGGGATGTAGTGGTTGGGAAGATGGTTGTGTGTAGTTGTGTCTGTGACAGTAGGGGTTGTGAGGGTGGGTTGTTGTTAGGGTTCTGGTGACAGTAGTGGTTGGGTGAGGGTGGGTGTGTAGGGTCTGGTGACAGTAGTGGTTGGTGCTGGGGGAGTGTGGGGTTGGGACAGTGTGGTTGTGCGGGGTGGGTGTGTAGGTCTGGGACAGTAGTGGTTGGTGCAGGTGGTGTGTAGGGTTGGTGACAGTAGTGGTTGGTGCTGGGTGGGTGTGTAGGGTTCTGTGACAGTAGTGGTTGGTGCAGGGTGTGGTTTGAGGGTCTGGTGACATAGTGGTTGGTGTGGTGAGGTGTGTAGGGTTGGTGACAGTAGTGGTTGGTGTAGGGTTGGTGTGTAGGGTCTGTTGCTGAGTGGCGGTGAGTTGGGTTGGGCTGTGACAGTAGTGGTTGGTGAGGTGAGTGTGTAGGGTTGGTGACAGTAGTGGTTGTGCTAGGGGTGAGTAGTGTAGGGTTGGTGACAGTAGTGTGTTGTGCGGGTGAGTGTGTTGGGTTGGTGACAGTAGTGGTTGGTGCAGGGTGGGTTTGTGGGTCTGTGACAGTAGTGGTTGGTGCAGGTGGGTGTGTAGGGTTATGGTGAATAGTGGGTTGGTGATGGTGGGGTGATGGGTTGGTGTTAGGTGTTGTGTGGCTGTGACGTTGTTGATGTGTTGGGTTGTGTCGGACAGTAGTGGTTGGTGCTGGGTGGATGTGTTAGGGTTCTGTGGCAGTAGTGGTTGGTGCAGGGTGGAGTGTGTAGGTTCTGGTGACAGTAGTGGTTGGTGCTGGGTGGTGTGTAGGGTCTGGTGACATTAGTGGTTGTTGCAGGGTGGGTGTGTAGGGTCTGGTGACAGTAGTGGTTGGTTGCTGCGTGGTGTGTAGGGTATGGAACTGTGTGGTTGGTGCAGGGTGAGTAGGTTGGTGACATAGTGGTTGGTGCTGGGTAGTGTGTAGGGTCTGGTGACAGTAGTGGTGGTGCGGGGTGAGGTGTGTAGGATCTGTGCAGTAGTGGTTGGTGCTGGGTGGGTGTGTAGGGTTTGGTGACAGCAGTAGTTGGTGCAGGGTCGGTGTGTAGGGTCTGGTGACAGTAGTGGTTGGTGCTGAGTGGGTGTGTAGGGTATGGTGACATTAGTGGTAGTTACATGGTGGGTGTGTAGGGTCTGGTGACAGTAGTGGTTGGTGCAAGGTGGTGTGTATGGTTAGGTGACAGTAGTGGTTGGTGCTGCGTGGGTGCGTAGGGTATGGCAACTGTAGTGGTTGGTGCAGGATGAGTTTCTAGGGTCTGGTGACAGTAGTGGTTGGTGCAGGGTAAGTGTGTAGGGTCTGGTAACAGTAGTGGGTGGTGCTGGGTGGGTGTGTAGGGTCTGGCGACAGCAATGGTTTGTGCTAGGTGAGTGTGTAGGGTCTGTTGACAGTAGTGGTTGGTGCAGGGTGGGTTTGTAAGGTCTGGAGAGAGTAGTGGCTGGTGCTGGGTGGGTGTATAGGGTCTGGTGACAGTAGTGGCTGGTGCTTTGTGGGTGGGAAATGTCTGGTGACGGTAGTAGTTGGTTTAGGGTGGGTGTGCAGTGTCTGGTGACAGTAGTCGTTGGTGCAGGGTGGGTGTGCAGGGTCTGGTGACAGTAGTAGTTGGTGCTGGGTGGTTGTGTAGGGTCAGGCGACAGTAGTGGTTGCTGGAGGGTGGGTTTTTAGGGTATGGTGACAGTAGTGGTTGTTGCTGGGTGGGTGTGAAGGGTCTGATAACACTAGTGTTGGTGTAGGGTCTGGCGACAATAGTGGTTCTGCAGGGTGAGTGTGTAGGGTCTTATGACAGTAGTGGTTGGTGCAGGGTGGGTGTGTAGGGTCTTATGACAGTAGTGGTTATTGCAGGGTGGGTGTGCAGGGCATGGTGACAATAGTGGTTGGTGCAGGGTGGAGGTATAGGGTCTGATGACAGAGGTGGTTGGTGTTGGGTGGGTGTGTAGTGTCTGGTGACAGTAGTGGTTGGTGCAGGGTGGGTGTGTTGAGTCTGGTGACAGTAGTGGTTGGTGATTGCTGGGTGTGTAGAGTCTGGTGACAGCAGTGGTTGGTGCAGGGTCTGATGACAGAAGTGGTTGGAGCAGGTTCGATGTGTAGGGTCTCGCGACAGTGGTGGTTAGTGCTGGGTGGGTGTGTAGGGTCTGGCGAGAGTAGTGGTTGGTGCAGGGTGGGTGTATAGGGTCTAGTGACAGTGGTGGTTGGTGTTGTGTGGGTGTTTAGGGTCTGGTGACAGTAGTGGTTTGTGCTGTGTGGGTGTGTAGAGTCTGGTGACAGTAGTGGTTTGTGCAGCGTGGGTGTATAGGGTCTAGTGACAGTGGCGGTTGGTGCTGTGTGGGTGTTATGGTCTGGTGACAGTAGTGGTTGGTGCTGTGTGGGTGTGTAGAGTCTGCTGACAGTAGTGGTTTGTGCAGTGTGAGTGTGTAGGGCCTGGTGACAGCAGTGGTTGGTGCTGCGTGGGTGTGCAGGGTCTGATGCCATTAGAGGTTGGTGCTGGGTGGGTGTGCAGGGTTTGGTGACAGTAATGTTTGGTGCAGGGTAGATGTGTAGGGTCTCTTGACATTAGTTGTTGGTGTAGGGTGGCTGTGTAGGGTCTGATGGCAGTAGTGGTTGGTGCACGGTGGGTGTGTAGGGTCTGGTGACAGTAGTGGTAGGTGCTGGGGTGTGTGTAGGATCTGGCGACAGTAGTGTTTCGTGCAGGGTGAGTGTGTAGGGTCTGGTGACAGTAGTGGTTGGTGCAGGGTGAGTGTGTAAGGTCTGGTGACAGTATTGGTTGGTGCTGGGTGGGTGTGTAGGATCTAGCGACAGTAGTGGTTGGTGCAGAGTGGGTGTGTAGGGTATGGTGACAGTAGGGGTTGGTGCTGGGTGGGTGAGCAGGGTCTGGTGACATTAGTGGTTGGTGCAGGGTGGTTGTGTAGGGTCTGGTGACAGTCGTGGTTGGTGGAAGGTGAGTGTGTAGGGTCTGTCGACAGTAGTGGTTGGTGTAGGGTGACTGTGTAGGGTCTGTTGAGAGTAGTGGTTGGTGCAGGATGAGTGTGTAGGGTCTGATGACAGCAGTGGTTGGTGATGGGTGAGTGTGTAGGGTCTGTTGACAGTAGTGGTTAGTGCAGGGTCTGTTGACAGTAGTGGTTGGTGCAGGGTGGGTGTGTTAGGTCTGGTGAGAGTTGTGGCTGGTGCTGGGTGGGTGTGTTGGGTCTGGTGACAGTAGTGGTTGGTGCAGGATGGGTGTGCAGTTCTGGTTACAGTAGTGGTTGGAGCAGGGTGGGTGTGCAGGGTCTGGCGACAGTAGTGGAGAGTGAGTGTGTAGGGTATGGTGACTGTAGTGGTTGGTGTTAGGTGGTTGTGAAGGGTCTGCTAACACTAGTGTTAGTGCGGGATGGGTGTGTATGGTCTGGCGACAGTTTTGGTTGTGTAGGGTGTGGCGATAGTAGTGGTTGGTGCAGGGTGGGTGTGTAGAATCTTATGACAGTAGTGGTTGGTGCAGGATGGGTGTGCAAGGTCTGATGACAGTAGTGGGTGGTGTTGGGTGGGTGTGTAGGGTCTGATGACAGTCGTGGTTGGTGTGTAGGGTCTGGTGACAGTAGTGGTTGGTGCAGGGTGGGTGTGAAGTGTTTGGTGACGGTAGTGGTTGGTGCTGGGTGAGTGTGTAGGGTCTGGCAACAGTAGCGGTTAGTGCAGGGTGGTTGTGTAGGTTCTGGCGACAGTAGTGGTTGGTGCAACGTGAGTGTGTAGGGTCTGGCGACAGTAGTGGCTGGTGAATAATGGATGTGTAGGGTTTGGTGAGAGTAGAGGTTGGTGCAGGGTTTGTGTACAGGGTCTGGTGACAGTAGTGGTTGGTGCAGCGTGGGTGTGTAGGGTCTGGTGACAGTAGTGGTTGGTGTAGGGTCTGATTACAGTAGTGGTTGTTGCTGAGTGGGTGTGTAGGGTCTGGCGACAGTAGTGGTTGGTGCAGGGTGAGTGCGTAGGGTCTGGTGACAGTGGTGGTTGGTGCTGGGTGGGTATGTAGGGTATGGCAACTGTAGTGCTTGGTGCAGGGTGAGTGTGTAGGGTCTGGTGACACTAGTGGTTGGTGCAGGGTGAGTGTGTAGGGTCTGGTGACAGTAGTGGTTAGTGCAGGGTGAGTGTGTAGGGTCTGGTGGCAATAGTGGGTGGTGCTGGGTGGGTCTGTAGGGTCTGGCAACAGTAGTGGTTGGTGCTGGATGAGTGTCTAGGGTCTTGTGACAGATGTGGTTGGTGCTGGGTGAGTGTATAGGGTTTCTTGGCAGTAGTGGTTGTGGCAGGGTGGGTGTGTTAGGTCTGGTGAGAGTAGTGGCTGGTACTGGGTGTGTGTGTAGGGTATGGCGACAGTAGTGGTTGGTGCTGGGTGGGTGTGTAGGGTCTGGCGACAGTCGTGGAGGGTGAGTGTGTAGGGTATGGTGACTGTAGTGGTTGGTGCTGGGTGGGTGTGAAGGCTCTGGTAACACTAGTGTTGGTGCAGGGTGGGTGTGTAGGGTCTGGCGACAATTGGGGTTGTGCAGGGTGAGTGTGTAGGGTATGTCGACAGTAGTGGTTGGTGCAGGGTGGGTGTATAGGGTCTTATGACTAGTGGTTGGTGCAGGGTCTGGTGACAGTAGTGGTTGTTGCAGGGTGGAGATGTAGGGCCTGGTCACAGTAGTTGGTGCTGCGAGAGTGTGTAGGGTCTGGTGACAGTAGTGGTTGGTGCAGGTTGAGCGTGTTGGGTCTGGTGACAGTAGTGGTTGGTGCAGAGTGGGTGTGCAGTGTCTCTTGACAGTAGTGGTTGGTGCTGGGTGGGTGTGTAGGGTCTAGCGACAATAGCAGTTGGTGCAGGGTGGGTGTGTAAGTTCTAGCGGCAGTAGTGGTTGGTGCAACGTGAGTGTGTAGGGTCTGGCGATAGCAGTGGTTGGTGAATAATGGATGTGTTAGTTTTTCGTGACAGTAGGGGTTGGTGTAGGGTGGGTGTGCAGGGTCTGGCGACAGTAGTGGTTGGTGCAGGGTGGGTGTGTAGGGTCTGGTGACAGTAGTGGTTGGTGCAGGGTCTAGTGACAGTAGTGGTTGTTGCTGAGTGGGTGTGTAGGGTCTGGCGACAGTAGTGGTTGGTGCAGGGTGAGTGTGTAGGGTCTGGTGACAGTAGTGGTTGGTGCTGGGTGAGTGTGTAGGGTCTGGGGACAGAAGTGGTTGGTGCAGGGGGTGTGTTTAGGTTCTGGTGACAGTAGTGGTTGGTGCTGTGTGAGTGTGTAGAATCTGGTGACAGTAGTGGTTGGCGTAGGGTCCGGTGACAGTAGTGGTTGGTGCTGGATGGGTGTATAGGGTCCTTACAGTAATGGTTGGTGCAGGGTGACTGTGTAGCGTCGGGTGACAGTAGTGGCTGGTGCTGGGTGGGTGAGCAGGGTCTGGTGACATTAGTGGTTGGTGCAGGGTGGTTCTGTTGGGTCTGGTGACAGTAGTGGTTGGTGCAGAATGAGTGTGTATCGTCTGGTGACAGTTGTTGTTGGTGCTGTGTGGATGTGTAGGGTCTATCGACAGTAGTGGTTGGTGTACGGTGGGTGTGTAGGGTATGGTGACATCAGTGGTTGGCGCAGGGTGGGTGTATAGGATCTGATGACAGTAGTGGTTGGTGCAGGGTGAGTGTGTAGGGTCTGTTGACAATAGTGGTTGGCACAGGCTGGGTGTGTAGGTTGTGGTGACAGTAGTGGTTGGTTATGGGTGAGTGTGCAGGGTGTGGTGACATTAGTGATTTGTGTAGGGTGGTTGTGTAGGGTCTGGTGACAGTAGTGGTTGTGCAGGTTGTGTGTGTAGGGGTCTGGCGACAGTAGTGGTTGGTGGAGGGTGGGTGTGTAGGGTCTGATGACAATAGTGGTTGGTGCAGGGTATGGTGACAGTAGTGGTTGGTGCAGGGTGGGTGTGTAGGGACTGGTGACAGTAGTGGGTGGTGCAGGGTGGGTGTGTAGGGTCTGGTGACAGTAGTGGTTGGTGCTGAGTGGATGTGTAGGGTATGGTGACAGTGTTTGGTGCAGGCTGGGTGTGTAGAGTCTGGTGACTGTAGTGGTTTGGGCAGGCTTTGTGTGTAGGGTCTGGTGACAGTAATGGTTGGGGCAGGGTGGGTGCCCAGGATCTGGTGACAGTAGTGGTTGGTGCTGGGTGAGTGTGTAGGGTCTGGTGACAGTAGTGGTTGGTGCAGCGTGGGTCTTTATGGTATGGTGACAATAGTGGTTATTACAGGCTGGGTGTGTAGAGTCTGGTGACTAGTGTTTGGTGCAGGGTCTGGTGACATCTGTGGTTGGTGCAAGGTGGCTGTGAAGGATCTGATGACAGTAGTGGTTGGTGCAGGGTAAGTGTGTAGGGTCTGTTCACAATAGTGGTTGGCACAGGCTGGGTGTGTAGGTTCTGGTGACAGTAGTGGTAGGTGCTGGGTTGGTGTGTAGGGTCTGGTGACATTAGTGGTTGTTGCAGGGTGGGCGTGTGGGGTCTGGTGACAGTAGTGGTTGGTGCTGCGTGGGTGTGTAGGGTATGGCAACTGTAGTGGTTGGTGCAGGGTGAGTTTCTAGGATCTGGTGACAGTAGTGGTTGGTGCAGGGTAAGTGTGTAGGGTCTGGTGACAGTAGTGGGTGGTGCGGGGTAGGTGTGTAGGGTCTGGCGATAGCAATGGTTGGTGCTGGGTGAGTGTGTAGGGTCTGTTGACAGTAGTGGTTGGTGCAGGGTGGGTTTGTAAGGTCTGGAGAGAGTAGTGGCTGGTGCTGGGTGTGTGTATAGGGTCTGGTGACAGTAATGGTTGGTGCTTTGTGGGTGGGAAATGTCTGGTGACGGTAGTAGTTGGTTTAGGGTGGGTATGCAGTGTCCGGTGACAGTAGTCGTTGGTGTAGGGTGGGTGTGCAGGTTCTGGTGACAGTAGTGGTTGGTGCTTGGTGGGTGTGTAGGGTCTGGCGACAGTAGTGGTTGCTGGAGGGTGGGTTTGTAGGGTATGGTGACAGTAGTGGTTGGTGCTGGGTGGATGTGAAGGGTCTGGTAACACTAGTGTTGGTGCAGGGTGGGTGTGTAGGGTCTGGCGACAATAGTGGTTCTGCAGGGTGGTGTATAGGGTCTTATGACAGTAGTGGTTGGTGCAGGGTGGGTCTGCAGGGCCTGGTGACAGTAGTGGATGGTGCAGGGTGAAGGTATAGGGTCTGGTGACAGTAGTGGTTGGTGCTGGGTGGGTGTGAAGTGTCTGGTGACAGTAGTGGTTGGTGCAGGGTGGGTGTGCAGGTTCTGGTTACAGTAGTGGTTGGTGCTGGGTGGGTGTGTAGGGTCTGGTGACATTAGTGGTTGGAGCTTTGTGGGTGGGAAGGGTCTGGTGGCGGTAATGGTTGGTTTAGGGTGGGTATGCAGTGTCTGGTGACAGTGGTCGTTGGTGCAGGGTGGGTGTGCAGGTTCTGGTGACAGTAGTAGTTGGTGCTGGGTGGGTGTGTAGAGTCTGGCGACAGTAGTGGTTGGTGCTGGGTGGGTGTGGAGGGTCTGGCGACAGTAGTGGTTGGTGCAACGTGAGTGTGTAGGGTCTGGCGACAATAGTGGTTGGTGCAGGATGGGTGTGTAGAGTCTGGTGACAGTAGTGGTTAGTGCAGGGTCTGGTGACAGTAATGGTTGATGCAGGGTGGGTGTGTAGGGTCTGGCGACAGTAGTGGTTGGTGCAACGTGAGTGTGTAGGGTCTGGCGACAATAGTGGTTGGTGCAGGATGGGTGTGTAGAGTCTGGTGACAGTAGTGGTTAGTGCAGGGTCTGGTGACAGTAATGATTGATGCAGGGTGGGTGTGTAGGGTCTGTTGACAGTAGTGGTTGGTGCTGGGTTCGTGTGTAGGGTCTGTTGACAGTAGTTGTTGGGTCAAGGTGGGTGTAGGGTATGGCGACAGTAGTGGTTGGTGCACGGTGGGAGTGTAGGTGTCTGATGGCAGTAGTGTTTGGTGCAGGATGGGCGTGCAGGGTCTGGTGACAGTAGTGGTTGGTGCAGGGTTCGTGTGCAGGGTCTGGTGACAGTAGTGGCTGGTGCTGGGTGGGTGTGTAGAGTCTGGAGACATTAGCGGTTGGTGCAGGTTGATTGTGTAGGGTCTGCTGACAGTAGTGGTTGGTGCAAGGTAAGTGTGTAGGGTCTGGTGACAGTAGTGGTGGGTGCTGTGTGGATGTGTTGGGTCTATCGACAATAGTGGTTGGTGCCCGGTTGGTGTGTAGGGTATGGTTACAGTAGTGGTTGGTGCTGGGTCTGGTGACATCAGTGGTTGGTGCAGGGTGGGTGTGTAGGATATGGTGACAGTATTGGTTGGTGCAGGGTGAGTGTGTAGGGTCTGTTGACAATAATGTTTGGCACAGGCTAAGTGTGTAGATTTTGGTGACAGTAGTGGTTGGTGCTGGATGGGTGTGCAGGGTCTAGTCACATTAGTGGTTGGTGCAGGGTAATTGTGTAGGGTCTGGTGATAGTAGTGATTGGTGCAGGATGAGTGTGCAGGGTGGGTGTGTAGGGTCTGGTGACAGTAGTGGTTGATGTAAGGTATGGTGACAGTAGTGCTTTTTGCTGGGTCGGTGTGTATGGTCTGGCGACAGTAGTAGTTCGTGCTGGGTGGGTGTGTAGGGTCTGGTGACAGTAAAGGTTGGTGCAGGGTGGTTGTGTGGGTCTGGTGACAGTAGTGGTTGGTGCAGAATGAGTGTGTATGGTCTGGTGACAGTTGTGGTTGGTGCTGTGTGGAAGTGTAGGGTCTATCGACAGTAGTGGTTGGTGTACGGTGGGTGTGCAGGGTATGGTGACATCAGTGGTTGGCGCAGGGTGGGTGTGTAGGATCTGATGACAGTAGTGGTTGGTGCAGGGTGAGTGTGTAGGGGTCTATTGACAATAGTGGTTGGCACAGGCTGGGTGTGTAGGTTGTGGTGACAGTAGTGGTTGGTTCTGGGTGGGTGTGCAGGGTGTGGTGATATTAGTGATTGGTGTAGGGTGGTTGTGTAGGGTCTGGTAACAGTAGTGGTTGTGCAGGTTGTGTGTGTAGGGGTCTGGCGACAGTAGTGGTTGGTGGAGGGTGGGTGTGTAGGGTCTGATGACAATAGTGGTTGGTGCAGGGTATGGTGACAGTAGTGGTTGGTGCAGGGTGGGTGTGTAGGGTCTGGTGACAGTAGTGGTTGTTGTAAGGTATGGTGACAGTAGTGCTTTTTGCTGGGTCGGTGTGTATGGTCTCGCGACAGTAGTAGTTCGTGCAGGGTGGGTGTGTAGGGTCTGGTGACAGTAGTGCTTGGTGCAGGGTGGTTGTGTTGGGTCTGGTGACAGTAGTGGTTGGTGCAGGATGAGTGTGTAAGGTCTGTTGACAATAGTGGTTGGCACAGGCTTGGTGTGTAGGTTCTGGTGACAGCAGTGGTTAGTTTTGGGTGGGTGTGCAGGGTGTGGTGACATTAGTGGTTGGTGCAGGGTGGTTGTGTAGGGTCTGGTGACAGTAGTGGTTGTACAGGTTGAGTGTGTAAGAGTCTGGCGACAGTAGTGGTCGGTGCAGGGTGGGTGTGTAGGGTCTGATGACAGTAGTGGTTGGTGCAGGGTCTGCTGATAGTAGTGGTTGGTGCAGGGTGGGTGTGTAGGGTCTGGTGACAGTAGTGGTTGATGTAAGGTATGGTGACAGTAGTGCTTTTTGCTGGGTCGGTGTGTATGGTCTGGCGACAGTAGTAGTTCGTGCAGGGTGGGTGTGTAGGGTCTGGTGACAGTAGTGGTTGGTGCAGGGTAGTTGTGTTGGGTCTGGTGACAGTAGTGGTTAGTGCAGAATGAGTGTGTATGGTCTGGTGACAGTTGTGGTTGGTGCTGTGTGGATGTGTAGGGTCTATCGATAGTAGTGGTTGGTGTACGGTGGGTGTGTAGGGTATGGTGACATCAGTGGTTGGCGCAGGGTGGGTGTATAGGATCTGATGACAGTAGTGGTTGGTGCAGGGTGAGTGTGTAGGGTCTGTTGACAATAGTGGTTGGCACAGGCTGGGTGTGTAGGTTGTGGTGACAGTAGTGGTTGGTTCTGGGTGGGTGTGCAGGGTGTGGTGACATTAGTGATTTGTGTAGGGTGGTTGTGTAGGGTCTGGTGACAGTAGTGGTTGTGCAGGTTGTGTGTGTAGGGGTCTGACGACAATAGTGGTTGGTGGAGGGTGGGTGTGTATTGTCTGATGACAATAGTGGTTGGTGCAGGGTATGGTGACAGTAGTGGTTGGTGCAGGGTGGGTGTGTAGGGACTGGTGACAGTAGTGGTTGGTGCAGGGTGGGTGTGTCGGGTCTGGTGACAGTAGTGGTTGGTGCTGAGTGGGTATGTAGGGTATGGTGACAGTGGTTAGTGCAGGCTGGGTGTGTAGAGTCTGATGACTGTAGTGGTTTGGGCAGGCTGTGTGTGTAGGGTCTGGTGACAGTGATGGTTGGGGCAGGGTGGGTGCCCAGGGTCTGGTGACAGTAGTGGTTGGTGCTGGGTGAGTGTGTAGGGTCTGGTGACAGTACTGGTTGGTGCAGCGTGGGTCTTTATGGTATGGTGACAATAGTGGTTATTACAGGCTGGGTGTGTAGAGTCTGGTGACTAGTGTTTGGTGCAGGGTCTGGTGACATCTGTGGTTGGTGCAAGGTGGCTGTGAAGGATCTGATGACAGTAGTGGTTGGTGCAGGGTAAGTGTGTAGGGTCTGTTCACAATAATGGTTGGCACAGGCTGGGTGTGTAGGTTCTGGTGACTGTAGTGGTAGGTGCTAGGTTGGTGTGTAGGGTCTGGTGACATTAGTGGTTGTTGTAGGGTGGGCGTGTGGGGTCTGGTGACAGTAGTGGTTGGTGCTGCGTGGGTGTGTAGGGTATGGCAACTGTAGTGGTTGGTGCAGGGTGAGTTTCTAGGATCTGGTGACAGTAGTGGTTGGTGCAGGGTAAGTGTGTAGGGTCTGGTGACAGTAGTGGGTGTTGCGGGGTAGGTGTGTAGGGTCTGGCGATAGCAATGGTTGGTGCTGGGTGAGTGTGTAGGGTCTGTTGACAGTAGTGGTTGGTGCAGGGTGGGTTTGTAAGGTCTAGAGAGAGTAGTGGCTGGTGCTGGGTGTGTGTATAGGGTCTGGTGACAGTAATGGTTGGTGCTTTGTGGGTGGGAAATGTCTGGTGACGGTAGTAGTTGGTTTAGGGTGGGTGTGCAGTGTCCGGTGACAGTAGTCGTTGGTGCAGGGTGGGTGTGCAGGTTCTGGCGACAGTAGTGGTTGGTGCTGGGTGGGTGTGTAGGGTCTGGCGACAGTAGTGGTTGCTGGAGGGTGGGTTTGTAGGGTATGGTGACAGTAGTGGTTGGTGCTGGGTGGGTGTGAAGGGTCTGGTAACGCTAGTGTTGGTGCAGGGTGGGTGTGTAGGGTCTGGCGACAATAGTGGTTCTGCAGGGTGTGTATAGGGTCTTATGACAGTAGTGGTTGGTGCAGGGTGGGTCTGCAGGGCCTGGTGACAGCAGTGGATGGTGCAGGGTGAAGGTATAGGGTCTGGTGACAGTAGTGGTTGGTGCAGGGTGGGTCTGCAGGGCCTGGTGACAGTAGTGGTTGGTGTAGGTTGTAGGTATAGGGTCTGGTGACAGTAGTGGTTGGTGCTGGGTGGGTGTGCAGTGTCTGGTGACAGTAGTGGTTGGTGCAGGGTGGGTGTGCAGGTTCTGGTGACAGTAGTGGTTGGTGCTGGGTGGGTGTGTAGAGTCTGCTGACAGTAGTGGTTGGTGCTTTGTGGGTGGGAAGGGTCTGGTGACGGTAATGATTGGTTTAGAGTGGGTGTGCAGTGTCTGGTGACAGTGGTCGTTGGTGCAGGGTGGGTGTGCAGGTTCTGGTGACAGTAGTAGTTGGTGCTGGGTGGGTGTGTAGATTCTGGCGACAGTAGTGGTTGGTGCTGGGTGGGTGTGTAGGGTCTGGCGACAGTAGTGGTTGGTGCAACGTGAGTGTGTAGGGTCTGGCGACAATAGTGGTTGGTGCAGGATGGGTGTGTAGAGTCTGGTGACAGTAGAGGTTGTTGCAGGGTTCTAGTGCAGGGTCTGGTGACAGTAGTGGTTGATGCAGGGTGGGTGTGTAGGGTCTGTTGACAGTAGTGGTTGGTGCAGGGTGGGTGTGTAGGGTCTGGCGACAGTACTGGTTTATGCAGGGTGTGTGTAGGGTCTGGTAACTGTAGTGGTTGGTGCTGGGTTCGTGTGTAGGGTCTGTTGACAGTAGTTGTTGGGTCAAGGTGGGTGTAGGGTATGGCGACAGTAGTGGTTGGTGCACGGTGGGAGTGTAGGTGTCTGATGGCAGTAGTGTTTGGTGCAAGATGGGTGTGCAGGGTCTGGTGACAGTAGTGGTTGGTGCAGGGTTCGTGTGCAGGGTCTGGTGACAGTAGTGGCTGGTGCTGGGTGGGTGTGTAGAGTCTGGAGACATTAGCGGTTGGTGCAGGTTGATTGTGTAGGGTCTGGTGACAGTAGTGGTTGGTGCAAGGTAAGTGTGTAGGGTCTGGTGACAGTAGTGGTGGGTGCTGTGTGGATGTGTTGGGTCTATCGACAATAGTGGTTGGTGCCCGGTTGGTGTGTAGGGTATGGTTACAGTAGTGGTTGGTGCTGGGTCTGGTGACATCAGTGGTTGGTGCAGGGTGGGTGTGTAGGATATGGTGACAGTATTGGTTGGTGCAGGGTGAGTGTGTAGGGTCTGTTGACAATAATGTTTGGCACAGGCTGAGTGTGTAGATTTTGGTGACAGTAGTGGTTGGTGCTGGATGGGTGTGCAGGGTCTAGTCACATTAGTGGTTGGTGCAGGGTGATTGTGTAGGGTATGGTAATAGTAGTGATTGGTGCAGGATGAGTGTGCAGGGTGGGTGTGTAGGGTCTGGTGACAGTAGTGGTTGATGTAGGGTATAGTGACAGTAGTAGTTGGTGCTGGGTGGATGTGTAGAGTCGGTGTGTAGGGTCTGGTGACAGTAGTGGTTGGTGCTGATTGGGTGTGTAGGGTATGGTGACAATAGTGGTTGGTGTGATGTGGGCTGTGGCGTAGGGTCTGGTTTTGACAGTTGTTTGAGTGGGTTAGTTGGTTGGTGGTGCTGTGGTGTGTAGGTTGACATGTGGTGTGCAGGTGGGTGTAGGTCTGTTATAGTTTGGGCAGGTGGGTGTTAGGTCTGGTGACATAGTGGTTGGGCGGGTGAGTGTGTAGGGTCTGGTGACAGTAGTGGTTGGGGGGTGGGTGTGTAGGGTCTTGGTGACAGTTGTGGTTGGTGCTGGGTGGGTGTGTAGGGTTTGGTGACAGTTGTGGTTGTGCAGAGTGAGTGTAGAGTCTGTTGACAGTAGTGGTTGGTGCAGGGTGAGTGTGTAAGGTATGTTGACAATAGTGGTTGGCACAGGCTTGGTGTGTAGGTTGGTGACGAGTGTGTTTCGGGTGGGTGTGCAGGGTTGGTGACATTGTGGTTGGTGCAGGGTGGTTGTGTAGGGTCTGGTGACATGGTAGTTGGTTGTGAGGTTGAGTGTGTAAGTGTCTGGCGACAGTAGTGGTCGGTGCAGGGTGGGTGTGTAGGGTCTGATGACAGTAGTGGTTGGTGCAGGGTCTGCTGATAGTAGTGGTTGGTGCAGGGTGGGTGTGTAGGGTCTGGTGACAGTAGTGGTTGATGTAAGGTATGGTGACAGTAGTGCTTTTTGCTGGGTCGGTGTGTATGGTCTGGCGACAGTAGTAGTTCGTGCAGGGTGGGTGTGTAGGGTCTGGTGACAGTAGTGGTTGGTGCTGAGTCGGTGTGTAGGGTATGGTGACAGTGGTTGGTGCAGGCTGGGTGTGTAGAGTCTGGTGACTGTAGCGTTTGGGGCAGGCTGGGTGTGTAGGGTCTGGTGACAGTAATGGTTGGGGCAGGGTGGGTGTGCAGGGTCTAGTGACAGTAGTGGTTGGTGCTGGGTGAGTGTGTAGGGTCTGGTGACAGTAGTGGTTGGTGCAGGGTGGTTGTTTAGGATATGGTGACAATAGTGATTGGTACAGGCTGGGTGTGTAGAGCCTGGTGACTAGTGTTTGGTGCAGGGTCTGATGACATCAGTTGTTGGTGCAAGGTGGGTGTGTAGGATCTGATGACAGTAGTGGTTGGTGCAGGGTAAGTGTGTAGGGTCTATTGACAATAGTGGTTGGCAGAGGCTGGGTGTGTAGGTTCTGGTGACAGTAGTGGTAGGTGCTGGGTGGGTGTGTAGGGTCTGGTGAAATCAGTGGTTGTTGCACGGAGCGTGTGTAGGGTCTGGTGACAGTAGTGGTTGGTGCAAGGTGGTGTGTAGGGTCTGGTGACATTAATGGTTGGTGCTGGGTGATTGTGTAGGGTATGGCAATTGTACTGGTTGGTGCAGGGTGAGTGTGTAGAGTCTGGTGACAGTAGTGGTTGGTGTAGGGTGTGTGTAGGGTCTGGTGACAGTAATGGGTGGTGCTGGGTGGGTGTGGAGGGTCTGGCGACAGCAATTGTTGGTGCTGGGTGAGTGTGTAGGTTCTGTTGACAGTAGTGGTTGGTGCAGGGTGGGTTTATAAGGTCTGGAGAGAGTAGTGGCTGGTGCTGAGTCGGGTGTGTAGGGTATGGTGACAGTGGTTGTGCTAGGCTGGGTGTGTAGAGTCTGTGACTGTAGCGTTTAGGGCAGGCTGGGTGTGTAGGGTCTGGTGACAGTAATGGTTGGGGCAGGGTGGGTGTGCAGGGTCTAGTGACAGTAGTGGTTGGTGCTGGGTGAGTGTGTAGGGTCTGGTGACAGTAGTGGTTGGTGCAGGGTGGTTGTTTAGGATATGGTGACAATAGTGATTGGTACAGGCTGGGTGTGTAGAGCCTGGTGACTAGTGTTTGGTGCAGGGTCTGATGACATCAGTTGTTGGTGCAAGGTGGGTGTGTAGGATCTGATGACAGTAGTGGTTGGTGCAGGGTAAGTGTGTAGGGTCTATTGACAATAGTGGTTGGCAGAGGCTGGGTGTGTAGGTTCTGGTGACAGTAGTGGTAGGTGCTGGGTGGGTGTGTAGGGTCTGGTGACATCAGTGGTTGTTACACGGAGCGTGTGTAGGGTCTGGTGACACTAGTGGTTGGTGCAAGGTGGTGTGTAGGGTCTGGTGACAGTAATGGTTGGTGCTGGGTGATTGTGTAGGGTATGGCAATTGTACTGGTTGGTGCAGGGTGAGTGTGTAGGGTCTGGTGACAGTAGTGGTTGGTGTAGGGTGTGTGTAGGGTCTGGTGACAGTAATGGGTGGTGCTGGGTGGGTGTGGAGGGTCTGGCGACAGCAATGGTTGGTGCTGGGTGAGTGTGTAGGTTCTGTTGACAGTAGTGGTTGGTGCAGGGTGGGTTTGTAAGGTCTGGAGAGAGTAGTGGCTGATGCTGGGGGGGGGGGGGGTGTTTAGGGTCTGGTGACAGAAGTGGCTGGTACTTTGTGGGTGTGTAGAGTCTGGTGACGGTAGTGGTTGTTTCAGGGTAGATGTGCAGTGTCCGGTGACAGTAGTCGTTGGTGCAGGGTGGGTGTAAAGGGTCTGGTAACACTAGTGTTAGTGCAGGGTGGGTGTGTAGGGTCTGGCAACAATAGTGGTTGTGCAGGGTGAGTGTGTAGGGTCTGTCGACAGTAGTGGTTGGTGCAGGGTGGGTGTGTAGGGTCTTGTGACAGTAGTGGTTGGTGCAGGGTGGGTGTGCAGTGTCTGGTGACAGTGGTGGTTGGTGCACGGTGGAGGTATAGGGTCTGGTGACAGTAGTGGTTGGTGCTGGGTGAGTGTGTATGGTCTCGTGACAGTAGTGGTTGGTGCAAGGTCCGATGACAGTAGTGGTTGGTGCGGTGTGAGTTTGTAGGGTCTGGGAACAGTAGTGGTTGGTGCAGGGTCTGGCGACAGTATTGGTTGGTGCAACGTGAATGTGTAGAATCTGGCGACAATAGTGGTTCGTGCAGGATGGGTGTGTAGGGTCTGGTGACAGTAGAGGTTGGTGCAGGGTGGGTGTGCAGTGTCTGGTGACAATAGTGGTTGGTGTAGGGTCTGGTGACAGTAGTGGTTGGTGCAGGGTCTGGCGACAATTGTGGTTGGTGCAGGGTGGGTGTGTAGGGTCTGGCGACAGTAGTGGTTGGTGCTGGGTGCGTGTGTAGGGTCTGGTGACAGTAATGGTTGGTGCTGGGTGGGTGTGTAGTGTCTGGTGACAGTAGTGGTTGTGCAGAATGAGTGTGTAGGGTATGGCGACAGTAGTGGCTGATGCTGGGTGGGTGTGAAGGGTCTGGAGACATTAGTGGTTGGTGCAGGTTGATTGTGTAGGGTCTAGTGACAGTAGTGGTTGGTGCAGGGTGAGTGTGTACGGTCTGGTGACAGTAGTGGTTGGTGCTGTGTGAATGTGTTGGGTCTATCGACATTAGTGGTTGGTGCATGGTGGGTGTGTAGGGTATGGTGACAGTAGTGGTTGGTGCTGGGTCTGGTGACATCAGTGGTTGGTGCAGGATGGGTGTGTAGGATATGGTGACAGTATTGGTTGGTGCAGGGTGAGTGTGTAGGGTCTGTTGACAATAATGTTTGGCACAGGCTGAGTGTGTAGATTTTGGTGACAGTAATGGTTGGTGCTGGGTGGGTTTGCAGGGTCTGGTGACATTAGTGGTTGGTGCAGGGTGGTTGATGTAGGGTATGGTGACATTAGTGGTTGGTGTTGGTGGGTGTGTAGGGATTGGTGACTAGTAGTTGGTGCAGGGTCTGTGTGTAGGGTCGATGACAGTAGTGGTTGGTGCTGAGTGGGTGTGTAGGGTATGGTGACAATAGTTGTTGGTGCAGGCTAGGTGTGTAGAGTCTGGTGACTGTTTTGGTTGGGGCAGGGTGGGTGTGTAGGGTCTGGTGACAGTAATGGTTGGGGCTGGGTGGGTGTGCAGGGTATGGTGACACTAGTGGTTGGTGTTGGGTGAGCGTGTAGGGTCTGGTGATAGCAGTGGTTGTTGCTGGGTGGGCTTGTAGGGTCTGGCGACAGTAGTGGTTGGTGCACGGTGAATGTGTAGGGTCTGATGACAGTAGTGGCTGGTGCTGGGTGGGTGTGTAGGGTCTTGCGACAGTAGTGGTTGTGCAGGGTGAGTGTGTAGGGTCTGATGACAGTAGTGGTTGGGTCAGGATGGGTGTATAGAGTCTGGTGACAGTAGTGGTTGGTCCAGGGTGGGTTTGCTGTGTCTGGTGACATTAGTGGTTGGTGCTGGGTGGGTGGTCTGTTGACAGTAGTGATTGGTGCAGGGTGGGTGTGTAGGGTCTGATGACAGTAGTAGTTGGTTCAGGGTGGGTGTGTAGGGTTTGTTGACAGTAGTGGTGGGTGCAGGGTCTGGTGACACAAGTGGTTAGTGCTGGGTGTGTGTGAAGGGTTTATTGACAGTAGTGGTTGGTGCTTGGTGGGTGTTTACTGTGAATATGTAGGGTTTGGTGACAGTAGTGGTTGGTGCAGGGTGGATGTGCAGGGTCTGGTGACACTAGTGGTTGGTGCTGGGTGGGTGTGTATGGTCTGATGACCGTCGTGGCTGGTGCAGGACGGGTTTGTAGGGTCTGGCTACAGTCGTGATAGGTGCTGGGTGAGTGTTTAGGGTCTGGCTACAGTCCTGGTTGGTGCTGGGTAGGTGTGTAGGGTCTGGCGACAGTCCTGGTTGGTGCTGGGTAGGTGTGTAGAGTCTGGCGACAGTCGTGGTTGGTGCATGGTGGGTGTGGAGGATCTAGCTACAGTCGTGGTTGGTGCTGGGTGGGTGTGTAGGGTCTGGCGACAGTAGTGGTTGGTGCTGGGTGGGTGTGGAGGGTCTGACGACAGTAGTGGTTGGTGCTGGGTGGGTGTGGAGGGTCTAGCTACAGTTCTGGTTTGTGCTGGGTAGGTTTGCGGTGTCTGGCGACAGTCGTGGTTAGTACAGGGTGGGTGTGCAGGGTCTGGTGACAGTAGTGGTGTGTATGGCGTGATTGTGAGGGTCTCAGTGGTTTGCGCTGTGGGTTTACAGGTTCTGGTGAAAGTAATGGTTTGTTCAGATTGGATATGCAGGGTTTTGTGACCATATTGTTTGGTGATGTGTTGTGCGGTGTGGGTGTCAGCATCTGGAGAAAGTAATTCTTGTTGTATGGGTGGTGTGTCTGGTGTAATGATTAATAATGGGTGGATGTGCAGGGTCTGATGGTTGCAGTGGATGGTTGGATATGCAGGGTGCTTTTGCAATGTTAGTCGGTGTGTAAGGTCTGGTGACATTAGTAGTAGGTGCTGAGTGGGTGTGCAGGATAGTTGTAGTAGTCAGTGCAGGTTGAGTGTGTCAGGTTTGTTGACAGTACTGGTTGCTCTGGGTGAGTTTGCAGGGTTTGGCAATGGTAGTGGTTAGAGCTGTGTAGATGTGCAGGGTCTAGTTGATGGTGTACAGTGTGTGATGATAGTAGTAATGGTTTGTGCTGGGTTGCTTTGCAGAGTCTGGTGACAGCAGTCGTACGTGTCAGCTCAGTGTACAGGGTCCTGTGATGGTGGTTCATAGGGTGGATGTGTATACAGGGTCTGGTGACGATCGTTTTTAGGGACTGGTGAGGAGCATATCGTCTCATGGTGGACATGCTTGGTTGTTTACAATCTTCATTTCTTCCTCCCCAGATATGAATAATCGGTGAAGCAAAGGGCGGATATCAAATTTGCCTGATGTAAAAGGACGTGTAAGAAATGTGTAATTTAAGATATCTGGTAACTAGAAGAATAAATCAAGCCTGCATTGAAAATTAAGTTGCATAAGTGGGTAACAGGTTTGGGAATGGTGATCATTCATCAACATGAAATTCCAAACTAACCACGAAGACCAATATTTACAATTTTCTACCATCACCAACAAATTGCAAAAATGGGGTCTTACTTCCATCACAGTCAAAAGTCTGACATGATCACCGAGCAAAAGATGTGGTACAAAGGAAGAGGAAGCTTGTGATGATGTAAGTGTTAACATCTTGTCAGGGTTTTGCCCTACTGAAGAAAATGCCATAACTTGTGTTACTGGTAACATGTGTTTTTATTCTCTTTTCCCAGAAATCACGAAGACTGAATTATGCCATCTTAATTCAGCTGTGAAAGAGGGAGTATTAGATGATCAAAATATTTACTCCCTTTAAAGCAGGGAACCAGAGCAACTTTTTTTTTTATTATTTTTGTGCATGTATGTTCAGAAAAATTATCATATTTTCAGAGTTTGAGCAAATGCTCCAAATAATAAAGTTCTTCAGTACTCCAAATTGTGTAAGAAACACTATGATCTATTGTCCAAAATTATACTGTATCCATTTGACATGTGTTGATAGATACCAATAGACACTTTCTCATGTTACATAAAATAGACACTATTTGGTCACCTGAAAATCATGAACGGAGAAACTCAGTTTAATAACAGGAATAAAGAACAGAGTAAAATTACATCTATAATACTATATATATACAACCGATCACAGTGACATTTATACTGCAGTATAAGAGAGTAGAGTATAGCCAGTTGTACAGTACTGAGAATGTCTAATAATGCTGATATTACCATAAATTAATAGAGTGCAGAGCCTGTCATTTGCTTTTGAGTGTTACCTGATGTATCCTTTTTATACAAAGGTATGTTCTCATGTGCATATTGTGATCCATGTTTGCCTAAACCTGTTATTATTATGATGTTTTGTCATTTTTGTTGGTGACTTTGTTACTACAGTGGGTTTTCTTTTTCATGTCTCCATGTCAAATAAGCATCCTGAAAATGTGTGTTCTTGCATGTTATACGGACTTTGAAGTTGTGTCAATACAGTATTTGCTGTGTTAAGGTCTGATCTGGAGATGTTTATTGCACGTTATATTTCTTGTGTTTTTGTCATATATAATACGACTTTTTGTATAAGATCATCCATGCAAGGGTTATTTCCTACATGTTCTGTCCATAAAGACCGAGTCTTTTTGTGTATCTCCATAATTGTTACATTTGTTTACTGCCTAAACTGCCTCTGTGTTGAGTATATGCTCCTGTCTTTATATGACTGGGAATATTTCTGTATACAACAAGACGAATGATTTTGGAATGTTATTTCTTAACGCTTTATATCATAACTTTCAATACTTATTGTTGCAATAATTGAATAAATATTGACATACAAACCTAGTTTGATATACATTTGATACACAAATGTTCTGAAAAATTATAATAAAAGTATTACTTGTGAAAAACAAAACAATTATTCATAGCCCATTGCATTATTACAATATATGATGTATAATCCTTGGGCTTAAGTCATCATGGATCTGAATCACATATTAAACCAGCAGTTTAAAGTTAATTACAAGGTATTTAACGTCATGTTGTTCATGTTTTAAAATATAACCCGTGGCACGGTATATCTAGTGCCATAACCATCATGAAAAAAACTGATATCCAAATACAGGTGTGATGCTGCTCGCAACGGCACTGGGAAAGAAAATAAAGAAATATTGACATCTTTCAGAAGAGTTTTCTGTCTAAACACTAAATCATTTAATCAAAAAATACTGCTTATATCTTACGATTTTAGGCTTTTCAAAAGCAATTAAATACTACTGAATGAAATTGCCTTCCATATTGTGCTAGGTTGATGTGCAGGTTCTGATGGCAGTAGTGTTGGTATATGGTCTGGTGATACTAGTGATTGATGCAGAGTTGTGTGTGTGTGTGTAAGGACAGTGGAGGTTAGTGCCAGGTTGATATACAGGGTCTTGTCAGTAGTGGTTTGTTAGGGTTGGTGTAGTGTGGGTATACATAGTCTGGTTACACTAGTGATCGGTATAGGTTATAATGACAATACTGAGTAGGTATATAGGATATGGTGATGCCAATGATTGGGTGTGTGTGTGGAAGATCTGGTGAGAGCAGTGACTAATGATTCTGGTGCAAGGTGTGGTGACTAGTGCTTTGTGTTATGTGGGTGTGACAGCATTTGTTGGTGCAGGGTATAGTGACAGTCGCAATTTGTGCAGGATGTGTTGATATCAGAAGGTGGTTTAGGTTAGTTGGGGATCTGGTGACAATGGTGGTTGGTGTGTGGGGTCAGCTGACAGTAGTGTTTGGTGAAGCATGGGTATGTAGGGTCAGTTGAAAGTAATGAATGGTGCATTGTGGGTGAGCAAAATCTGGTAAGAGTAGTGTTTGTTGTCTGGTGGGTATTTAGGGTCTGATGACACTAGTAGTTGATGCAAGGTGGGTGTAGAGTGTCTGTTATAGTAGCGGGTGGCACTCTGTATACAGGGTCTGGTGCTGTAATAGTTTGGGATGAAGTATGTGGCCTGTTGATAGTAATGGTTGGTCCATGGTGATTGTCCTGTGTCTGGTGATACTATTGCTTGATGTGAGGTGAGTGTGTAGGGTCTGCTAACAGTAGTGGTTAGTTCGGGGTTAGTGTATAGGGTCTGGTAACAGTATTGGTTGGTCCAGGATTCAGTGACAGGAGTGGTTGGTGAAGGATGAGTGTGAAGGGTCTGGGGAGAGTAATGGTTGTTGCTAGTGTAGCGGGGGGGTGTATGGTCTGGTGATACTAGTGGTTGATGCAAGGTGTGTGTGTAAGGACTGCTGATAGTAGTGGTTGGTGCAGCAAGGTTGGTATGCAGGGTCTTGTCACAATAGTTGTTAGTTTGGGGTTGGTGTGTAGGATCTGATAAAAGGATGGCTGTGTAGGGTCTGGTGACAGTATTAGTTGGTGTTGGATGGGTGTGCAGAGTATGATGACTATTAGTTAGTACAGGGTTGGTGGACAGTAGTTGATGACAGTAATATCTGGTGCTAGGTGAGTATGGAAGGTCTGGTGACAGTAGTGGTTGGTGCAGCGTGGATGTGGGAGGTGTGGTAACAGTTGGGATGTTTGCAGGTTGAGTATGCAGGGTCTTGTGACAGTAGTGGTTCATGCTGGGAGGGGGGGTTACAGGGTTTGGTGACAGTATAGGGTCTAAACACATTAACGGTTGGTGTGGGTTTGTCATGTTAGGTGTAGTGACAGTAGTGGTTAATGGAAGGTAGGTATTAAAGGTCTGCTGATAGTAGTGGTTGGCACACATTTGTTATGCAGGGTCTGTTGACAACAGTAGTTAGTTTGGCTTTGGTGTTGGGGGGGCCTCGTGACAGCATTCGTTGGTCCACGGTGGCTGTGCTGGGTCTGGTGACAGAAATGGTTGGTGTATCAGGGATGTGTCTGGTATGATGATGATATAGGATGGTAGTGGGTGGATGTGCAGGTTCCGTTGTAAGAGTGGTTAGTATAGGATGGGTGTGCAGGATGTGGTGACACTAGTGGTTGCTTAGTGAGTATGTACGGTCTGGTGATGGATATGTAGGGTCTACTGATCGTAAAGGTTGGTGCAAGGTTAGTATAAAGGGTCTGGTAACAGTAGTAGCTAAATCAGGGACGATGTATAGGGTCTGGCGACAGTATTGGTTGGTCCAGGGTCTGGTGACTATTAGTTGATGCTGGATAAGTGTGCGGGATCTGGTGACATAGTATCTGGTGCTGGGTGGGTATACAGATTCTGGTGACAGCACTGCTTGGCGGAGGGTAGGTATACAGAGCCTTGTTTCAGCAGTGGTCGGTGCAGTGTATGTGTATTGGGTCTGTTGACAGTATTAGGTGGAGCTGAATGAGTATACAGAGTGTGGTGACAAGTCAGGGTTGGTACGGGGTAAGCACACATGGTCTAAGGAAACAGTTGGTTGGTATAGTGTGAATGTGTAGGGTATGTTAGTATTATTGGTGTGCACAGGGTCTTATAACAGTGTGGTTGATACTGGACAAGTTTACAGAGTCTGGTGACTGAAGTAGTTAGTGCAAGATAGGTGTATGGGGTCTAGTGATAATGATATTGGTTGGTGCTGAGCTGCTGTGCAGGGTCCAGTGTTAGTAGTGGTTGGTGAAGGGTGGGTGTGTAGATTGTGGTGACACTTGTGGTGTGTGCAGGGTGAGTGTGCTGGATCTTATGAAGATAGTGGTTCGTGCTGGGTGGGATTTTAGGGTCTAATGACAGTATTGGATAGTATGGGGTGAGTGTGCAATGTTTGGTGACAGTAGGGGTTGGTGTGTTTTTTGGTGTGCTTGGGATAGTGACAGTATTTTTTTTAGGTCTGGTATGTAACTCCTGGTGACGGTAGTGGTTTGTGAGAGATGGGTGTGTAGGGTCTTCCGACAGTAGCTGTTGGTGCGGGATGGATGTTTAGGTTCTGTAGACACTAATAGCTGGTGCAGTGGGGTGAGCAGAGTCTGGTGAAAGTAGTGGTTGGTGCTTGGTGGGTGTGTAGGGATTGGTGACAATAGTAGTTTAAGAGTGTGGGTGTGCAAGGTCGGGTGATACTACAGGTTGGGGCTAGGTTGGTATATAGGTTCTAGTAACAGTAGTGGTTAGTTAAAGGTTTGGGTATATGGTGTGATGACAGAAGTGGATGGTGCTGGGTGGGTGTGGAAGGTCTTGGGACAGCAGTGTTCGTGCAGGATGGTTGTCCAGAGTCGGATTACATTAGAAGTTGGTGCGGGTAGATGTGTAGCGTATGGTAACAGTACTGGTTGGTGCTGACTGGAATGCTGGTTCTGGTAACAATTTGGTTTATGTCGAGTGATTGTGCAGAGTCAGGTGGAAGTACTGGTTGGTGCTTGGTGGGTGTGCAAGTTATGGTGATAGTGGTGGTGGGTGTTTTTATGGTCTAGACAGTAATGGTTGGTACAGGGTATGGTGGCAGTAGTGACTGGTGCTGGGTAGGTGGACGGGTGGGAAGAATCTGGTTCCAGTAGTAGTTTGTGCCGCGGTAGGTATGTCAGGTGCAGTGATGGTAGTGATTAATGCTGGGTGGGTGTGCAGTCTGGTTGCAATAATGGTTTGTGCAAAGGTGGATGTGTAGGGTCTGGTGAGATAATTCCTTGGTGTAGGGTGTGGTGACAGTCGTGGTTGGTGTAGGATGAGTGTGCAGGGCCTGGTGATAGTAATGGTTTATTCGATGGGTTTGCAGGGTGGGTGTGCAGTAGTGTGTGGTGACAGTACGGGTTGGTGCAGGGTTAGTGTAAAAAAGTCTAGTGGCAGTATTGGTTGGTGCTGGGTGGGTGTGCAGGATCTGGTGACAATATAAATTTGTTCGGTGTAAGTGTTCAGCGTCTGGTGACAGTAGTGGTTGTTGTAAGGTGCTTGTGCAGGGTCTGGAGACAGTAGCAGTTGGTAGGTGAATGTGCAGGGTCTCGTGACAGTATTTACCTATGCTGATGGGTTTACAAAGCTGGATGGGTTTACAAGGTCTTACGACAGAAGTGGTTGGTTCGAGGTGGGTGTCCGATGTCTGGTTGTTTTTGTGCAATTGGTTAGTAGGACTGGTGAGAGCAGCGGTTGGTTTGTGTTTGGTAAGTAGGATCTGATGACAGTAATAGATGATGCAAGATGGTTATGTAGGATCTATTGATAGTAGATGTTGGTCAGCAGTGGATGTGCGTAGTGTTGATAGTTATGGCTGGTGTAGTACGGATGAACAGAGTCTGGTGATAGAAGTGGTTGGTGCTTGGCGGGTGTGTAGGGTCTGGTGACAACAGGGGTTAGACTGGGGGCTTGTGCATAGGGTCTGGTGACACTAGCCTTTGTCACTATACGCTTATGCAAAGTCTGGTGACAATAGAGGTCAGACTGGGGGCTTGTGCATAGGGTCTGGTGACAATAGTGGTTCGTCCAGGGTGGGTTTGCAAGGTCTTGGACAAAAAGTGGTTGGTGCAGCATGGTTGTGTAGGGTCTGGTGGCAGTATTGTTGGTGCTGGATCAGTGTGCCGGGTCTGGTGACAGTAACCGTTGGTGCAGGGTGGGTATGGTGGGTGCAGCGAAAGTGATGGTGTGTGTGGGATGAGTGTGGAGGGTCTTATGACACTAATTATGTAGTGTCTTATGATACTAGTTTTCTATGCTAGTATGTTATGGAGGGTCTGCTGACAGTACTGGTTGGTGCTGGTGTGCTGCATCTGGTGAAAGTAGTAATTTGTGCTGGGTTGGTGTGTAGGGTTTGGTGTGTGCAGGGTCTTGTGACAAAAGTGGTTGGTGCAGGGTGGGTGTGTAGGGTGTGCTGACAGTTGTGGTGTGTGTGGGGTATGCAGGGTCTTGTGACAGTAGTGGTGTGTACGGGGTACATTTGTATGATCTTATGACGGGAGTCTGTGGTGGGTGTGCAATGTTTCGGGATATTAGTGGTTTGGTGAGCAGGTTATGTTCGCAGTAGCGTTATATTTTTTGTGGGGTGGGGGCATGGTATGCTGGTACTCGTAACAGTAGTGATCTGTGCACAGTGGATGTGGTGACACTAATAGCTGATCCTGGATCGATGTGAAGGATCTGGGGATAGTATTGTTTGGTTCTAGGTGGGTATGTAAGGTCTAGTGAGAGTATTGGTTGGTGCTGGGTGGGCGTGCAGAGTCTGATGACTGTAGTGGTTGGTGCTGGGTGGGTGCGCAGAGCCTTGTGATATAGCAGTTGATGCAGGGTTGGTGTGCAGGGTTTGATGACTAGAAGTGGTTAGTGGGTAGTGGCTGTGTTTGGTGTGATGACAGGAGCCGTTGGAAGAGCATGGGTGTACAGGGTATAGGGACAGCAGTAGTTGGTGCAGGGTGGGTGTGTAGAGTCTGAAAACAGTAGTGGTTAGTGGTGCTTGTCTTTGTAGGGTCTAGTGACAGTAGTGGTTGGTTCGGGGTGGGTGTTCAATGTCTGGTTGCCGTCGTGTTTGTGTGCAGCTGGTGAGTAGAGCCTGGTGAGGGAAGTGGTTGGTTTGGGTTTGGTATGTAGGATCTGGGGTTAACAGTGGCTGGTGCAAGGTGGGTATTTAGAGTGTAGTGATAGCAGCTGTTGGTGCTGGGTGGGTGTGCAAGGTGTTGAGGGTAATGGTTGGTATAGTTTGGGTGAGCAGATGCTGGTGACAGTAGTTTTTGGTGCTTGGTGGGTGTATAATAGTGACACTATTCTTTGTGGCATGGTGTGTGTACTGAGTCTGATGACACCAGTTTTTGGTGCTTGGTTGTTATGTACAGTCAAGTGGCAATACTGGTGGGTTGAGAGGGTCTGGTGAAAGATGTGGTTGGTATATGATGGCTGTATGGGGTCTGGTGACACAAGTGGTTGGTACAGTGTGTGTGTGTGTGTGTGTGTGTGTGTGTGTGTGTATGTGCAGCATCTTGTGACAGTAGTCGTTCGTGCTAGGTGGGTTTACAGGGTCTGATGACAGTGGTGGTTTGGGTTGTTAGTCGAATGTTTAGTGACAGTTGTTGCTGGTGTGAGGTTGGGGTTTAGAGCCCGGTGACAGCAGCGGTTTATTTGGGTCTGGTATGTAGATTTGGCGGCGGTAACACTTTGTGAGGTGTGTATGTGTGTGTGTGTGTGGTGTCTGCAGACAGTAGCTCTTGGTACGGGGTGGGTGTGCAAGGTCTGGTGACAGTGATTCGTATGGGGTAGATGTTCAGGGTCTGACAATAATATTGGTTGGCAGTAAGGTGGTATGCAGGGCCTGGCGACAGTAATGGTTAGGTTGGGGTTAGTGTGTAAGGTCTGGTGACAGTAGTGGTTGGTGCAGCGTGGATGTGGGAGGTGTGGTAACAGTTGGGATGTTTGCAGGTTGAGTATGCAGGGTCTTGTGACAGTAGTGGTTCATGCTGGGAGGGGGGGTTACAGGGTTTGGTGACAGTATAGGGTCTAAACACATTAACGGTTGGTGTGGGTTTGTCATGTTAGGTGTAGTGACAGTAGTGGTTAATGGAAGGTAGGTATTAAAGGTCTGCTGATAGTAGTGGTTGGCACACATTTGTTATGCAGGGTCTGTTGACAACAGTAGTTAGTTTGGCTTTGGTGTTGGGGGGGCCTCGTGACAGCATTCGTTGGTCCACGGTGGCTGTGCTGGGTCTGGTGACAGAAATGGTTGGTGTATCAGGGATGTGTCTGGTATGATGATGATATAGGATGGTAGTGGGTGGATGTGCAGGTTCCGTTGTAAGAGTGGTTAGTATAGGATGGGTGTGCAGGATGTGGTGACACTAGTGGTTGCTTAGTGAGTATGTACGGTCTGGTGATGGATATGTAGGGTCTACTGATCGTAAAGGTTGGTGCAAGGTTAGTATAAAGGGTCTGGTAACAGTAGTAGCTAAATCAGGGACGATGTATAGGGTCTGGCGACAGTATTGGTTGGTCCAGGGTCTGGTGACTATTAGTTGATGCTGGATAAGTGTGCGGGATCTGGTGACATAGTATCTGGTGCTGGGTGGGTATACAGATTCTGGTGACAGCACTGCTTGGCGGAGGGTAGGTATACAGAGCCTTGTTTCAGCAGTGGTCGGTGCAGTGTATGTGTATTGGGTCTGTTGACAGTATTAGGTGGAGCTGAATGAGTATACAGAGTGTGGTGACAAGTCAGGGTTGGTACGGGGTAAGCACACATGGTCTAAGGAAACAGTTGGTTGGTATAGTGTGAATGTGTAGGGTATGTTAGTATTATTGGTGTGCACAGGGTCTTATAACAGTGTGGTTGATACTGGACAAGTTTACAGAGTCTGGTGACTGAAGTAGTTAGTGCAAGATAGGTGTATGGGGTCTAGTGATAATGATATTGGTTGGTGCTGAGCTGCTGTGCAGGGTCCAGTGTTAGTAGTGGTTGGTGAAGGGTGGGTGTGTAGATTGTGGTGACACTTGTGGTGTGTGCAGGGTGAGTGTGCTGGATCTTATGAAGATAGTGGTTCGTGCTGGGTGGGATTTTAGGGTCTAATGACAGTATTGGATAGTATGGGGTGAGTGTGCAATGTTTGGTGACAGTAGGGGTTGGTGTGTTTTTTGGTGTGCTTGGGATAGTGACAGTATTTTTTTTAGGTCTGGTATGTAACTCCTGGTGACGGTAGTGGTTTGTGAGAGATGGGTGTGTAGGGTCTTCCGACAGTACCTGTTGGTGCGGGATGGATGTTTAGGTTCTGTAGGCACTAATAGCTGGTGCAGTGGGGTGAGCAGAGTCTGGTGAAAGCAGTGGTTGGTGCTTGGTGGGTGTGTAGGGATTGGTGACAATAGTAGTTTAAGAGTGTGGGAGTGCAAGGTCGGGTGATACTACAGGTTGGGGCTACGTTGGTATATAGGTTCTAGTAACAGTAGTGGTTAGTTAAAGGTTTGGGTATATGGTGTGATGACAGAAGTGTATGGTGCTGGGTGGGTGTGGAAGGGCTTGGGACAGCAGTGTTCGTGCAGGATGGTTGTTCAGAGTCGGATTACATTAGAAGTTGGTGCGGGTAGGTGTGTAGCGTATGGTAACAGTACTGGTCGGTGCTGACTAGAATGCTGGTTCTGGTAACAATTTGGTTTATGTCGAGTGATTGTGCAGAGTCTGGTGGAAGTACTGGTTGGTGCTTGGTGGGTGTGCAAGTTATGGTGATAGTGGTGGTGGGTGTTTTTATGGTCTAGACAGTAATGGTTGGTACAGGGTATGGTGGCAGTAGTGACTGGTGCTGGGTAGGTGGACGGGTGGGAAGAATCTGGTTCCAGTAGTAGTTTGTGCCGCGGTAGGTATGTCAAGTGCAGTGATGGTAGTGATTAATGCTGGGTGGGTGTGCAGTCTGGTTGCAATAATGGTTTGTGCAAAGGTGGATGTGTAGGGTCTGGTGAGATAATTTCTTGGTGTAGGGTGTGGTGACAGTCGTGGTTGGTGTAGGATGAGTGTGCAGGGCCTGGTGATAGTAATGGTTTATTCGATGGGTTTGCAGGGTGGGTGTGCAGTAGTGTGTGGTGACAGTACGGGTTGGTGCAGGGTTAGTGTAAAAAAGTCTAGTGGCAGTATTGGTTGGTGCTGGGTGGGTGTGCAGGATCTGTTGACAATATAAATTTGTTGTGTGTAAGTGTTCAGCGTCTGGTGACAGTAGTGGTTGTTGTAAGGTGCTTGTGCAGGGTCTGGAGACAGTAGCAGTTGGTAGGTGAATGTGCAGGGTCTCGTGACAGTATTTATCTATGCTAGTGGGTTTACAAAGCTGGATGGGTTTACAAGGTCTTACGACAGAAGTGGTTGGTTCGAGGTGGGTGTCCGATGTCTGGTTGTTTTTGTGCAATTGGTTAGTAGGACTGGTGAGAGCAGCGGTTGGTTTGTGTTTGGTAAGTAGGATCTGATGACAGTAATAGATGATGCAAGGTGGTTATGTAGGATCTACTGATAGTAGATGTTGGTCAGCAGTGGATGTGCGTAGTGTTGATAGTTATGGCTGGTGTAGTAAGGATGAACAGAGTCTGGTGATAGAAGTGGTTGGTGCTTGGCGGGTGTGTAGGGTCTGGTGACAACAGGGGTTAGACTGGGGGCTTGTGCATAGGGTCTGGAGAAACTAGCCTTTGTCACTATACGCTTATGCAAAGTCTGGTGACAATAGAGGTCAGACTGGGGGCTTGTGCATAGGGTCTGGTGACAATAGTGGTTCGTCCAGGGTGGGTTTGCAAGGTCTTGGACAAAAAGAGGTTGGTGCAGCATGGCTGTATATGGTCTGGTGGCAGTATTGTTGGTGCTGGATCAGTGTGCCGGGTCTGGTGACAGTAATCCTTGGTGCAGGGTGGGTATGGTAGGTGCAGCGAAAGTGATGGTGTGTGTGGGATGAGTGTGCAGGGTCTTATGACACTAATTGTGTAGTGTCTTATGATACTAGTTTTCTATGCTAGTTTGTTATGGAGGGTCTGCTGACAGTACTGGTTGGTGCTGGTGTGCTGCATCTGGTGAAAGTAGTAATTTGTGCTGGGTTGGTGTGTAGGGTTTGGTGTGTGCAGGGTCTTGTGACAAAAGTGGTTGGTGCAGGGTGGGTGTGTAGGGTGTGCTGACAGTTGTGGTGTGTGTGTGGGGTATGCAGGGTCTTGTGACAGAAGTGGTTTGTACGGGGTACATATATATGGTCTTATGACGGGAGTTTGTGGTGGGTGTGCAATGTTTCGGGATATTAGTGGTTTGGTGAGCAGGTTTTGTTTACAGTAGCTTTATATTTTTTGTGGGGTGGGGGGATGGTATGCTGGTACTCGTAACAGTAGTGATCTGTGCACAGTGGATGTGGTGACACTAATAGCTGATCCTGGATCGATGTGAAGGATCTGGTGACAGTATTGTTTGGTTCTAGGTGGGTATGCAAGGTCTAGTGAGAGTATTGGGTGGTGCTGGGTGGGCGTGCAGAGTCTGATGACTGTAGTGGTTGGTGCTGGGAGGGTGCGCAGAGCCTTGTGATATAGCAGTTGATGTAGGGTTGGTGTGCAGGGTTTGATGACTAGAAGTGGTTAGTGGGGAGTGGCTGTGTTTGGTGTGATGACAGGAGTCGTTGGGAGAGCATGGGTGTACAGGGTATAGGGACAGCAGTAGTTGGTGCAGGGTGGGTGTGTAGAGTCTGAGAACAGTAGTGGTTAGTGGTGCTTGTCTTTGTAGGGTCTAGTGACAGTAGTGGTTGGTTCGGGGTGGGTGTTCAATGTCTGGTTGCCGTCGTGTTTGTGTGCAGCTGGTGAGTAGAGCCTGGTGAGGGAAGTGGTTGGTTTGGGTTTGGTATGTAGGATCTGGGGTTAACAGTGGCTGGTGCAAGGTGGGTATTTAGAGTGTAGTGATAGCAGCTGTTGGTGCTGGGTGGGTGTGCATGGTGTTGAGGGTAATGGTTGGTATAGTTTGGGTGAGCAGATGCTGGTGACAGTAGTTTTTGGTGCTTGGTGGGTGTATAATAGTGACACTATTCTTTGTGGCATGGTGTGTGTACTGAGTCTGATGACACCAGTTTTTGGTGCTTGGTTGTTATGTACAGTCAAGTGGCAATACTGGTGGGTTGAGAGGGTCTGGTGAAAGATGTGGTTGGTATATGATGGCTGTATGGGGTCTGGTGACACAAGTGGTTGGTACAGTGTGTGTGTGTGTGTGTGTGTGTGTGTGTGTGTGTGTTGTGCAGCATCTTGTGACAGTAGTCGTTCGTGCTAGGTGGGTTTACAGGGTCTGATGACAGTGGTGGTTTGGGTTGTTAGTCGAATGTTTAGTGACAGTTGTTGCTGGTGTGAGGTTGGGGTTTAGAGCCCGGTGACAGCAGCGGTTTATTTGGGTCTGGTATGTAGATTTGGCGGCGGTAACACTTTGTGAGGTGTGTATGTGTGTGTGTGTGGTGTCTGCAGACAGTAGCTCTTGGTACGGGGTGGGTGTGCAAGGTCTGGTGACAGTGATTCGTATGGGGTAGATGTTCAGGGTCTGACAATAATATTGGTTGGCAGTAAGGTGGTATGCAGGGCCTGGCGACAGTAATGGTTAGGTTGGGGTTAGTGTGTAAGGTCTGGTGACAGTAGAGATTTATTCAGGATGGATGTGTCGGATTTGATGACAGAAGTGGTTGGTGCAGAATGGGTGTGTAAAGTCTTGTTTCAGTATTTGTTGGCGATGTACTGGTCTGCATAGTCTGGTGACAGTAATGGTTTGTTGATTTGTTGGCGTGTAGGATCTGGCGACAGTCGAGGTTGGTGCGAGATTAGTGTGTAGTGTCTCATGATACTACTTTTCTATGCTAGTTTGTTATGAAGGGTCTGCTGACAGTACTGATTGGTGCTGGTGTGCTGCATGTTGGTGTGTAGGGTTTGGTGTGTGCAGTGTCTTGTGACAGTTGCAGTTTCGTGCTGGGTGAGTTTATAGGGTCTGGTGATAGTATAGTTTCGGGTTAGTGTGCTATGTTTCGTTGCAGTAGTGGTTGGTGTGGGGTTGGTGTGTCGAGTCTGGCGATAAAAGCAATTCAGGTTTGGTATACAGGGTTTGGCGAAGTTAATTGTTTGTGCAAGGTGGGTTTAAGGGGTCAGCCAATAGCAGTTGTTAGAGCTAGGTGGGTGTACAGGGACTGTTGACACTAATAGTCGGTGCAGTGTTGATGAACAGAGTCTGGTAACCGCAGTGGTTGGTGCCTGATGGGAGTGTAGGGTCTGGGGAGGGTGTGTAACGTATCTTGACAGTAGTGGTTGGTGCGAGGTAGGTGTCTAGGGTCTCTTGACATTAGCTGTTGGTGCATGGTGGGTGTGTAGGGCTGTTGATTCTAATAGTTGGTGTTGTAGTGGTTGGTGAGAAGTGGTTGTGTAGGGTCTAATGACTGTAGTTGTGGGTGCAGGGTGGGTGTACAGGGACTTTTGACACTAACGGTCGGTGTAGTGTAGTTAAGCACAGTCTGGTGACAGTTTGTGGTTGGTGGATCTGTAAGGTCTGGTGACACCAGCAGTTGTCGTAGTGTGAGTGTGTGTAGGATCTGATAATACCAATGTTTGGTTTAAGTTGGTATGGAGGGTCTGGTGAAAATAGTGATTAGTGTATGGTGACAGTAGTGGATGGTCTAGGGTGGGTGTGAATGGTGTGGTGACAGATGTGGTTGGTGTGTGATGGGTGTTTAAGGTCTAGTAACAATATTGGTTGCTCCCGGGTTAATGTACAGGATCTGGCGACAGAAATATTTCGTACTAGTTGTATTTATAAGATCCAGCGACAGTAGTGATTGGTTCGGGGTGGGTGTTTGATGACAGTAGTAATTGGTGTTTGGTTAGTGTGCAGTGTCTGATGACTGTGGTGGTTTGTTTGGGTTTGGTCACAGTAGTGGTTTGTACATGGTGGGTGGGTGGGTGTGGGGTCTGCCAACAGTAATATTTAGTGCGGACTGGGTGTGCAGGGTCTGTGGACACTATTGGTCGGTGCAGCCTGGATGAGGTGAGTCTGGTGACGGTTGTGGTTGATGATGGGTGGGTGTGCAGGGTATGGTGACCGTGCTGGTTGATGCTAGGTGGGTGTGCAGGGTCTGATAACAATAAGTTGGTGATGGGCTGATTTCTAGCCATATGCCAGTAGTGGTTAGTGTAGGGTTTGTGTAGATACTCTGGTGATAGTAGAGATTGGTGTAGTGTGGGTGTGCAGGGTCTGGTGATAGTATGGTTAGTGCTGGATGTGTGTACATGGTATGGTGACACTATGATTGATGCGACGTGGATCTGCAGGGTCTGGTGGCAGTAGTGGTGCGAAGCTCGGTCCGGTACAGCGCACTGTCCTCAGCAAGGTTAGAAGTATGGAAGGTGACGTCGTGGGGCAGAGAAGGCACGAAGGGGAAGCGGAGCAGGCAGGCGACGACAGCGGTCGCCACAAGGTCTCCAGAACCCGTTGAAGAGTGACATGAGCGCCGAGGTGACCCTCCACCACAAGCTGTGGAAGCGGGAAAATACCAGTAATCCCAGGTAAAGTAAGTACAATATTCACATGTGATAAGTATATAAGATAAACGGTGAGGGCATGTCCAAAATATAGGGTAATAAACACAAGAGTTATAAGGATATATAAAGACACAGGAACATTAAACTGAAACCGACATGACACAAGAAAACTCACTAGAACGCGACAAGAAAAAAAAAAAAAAGAAAATATAACCATTAAAATGATAAGAATTTTGCCCAAATAATATATAAACTAAACAGCATTGTAAAACACAAAGGTGGAAAATCACCTGAAAGAAAAAGTACGATAATTTCAATAAACAAAGACAAGGAATTATTCATGAACAATGCTTCTTTCAAACTTTCTTCACAGGTCATTTGTCTTTCAAAAAAAGGGGGTTAACTGCACGTCGGTGAGCGACACGACGTCTTACATAACAACAAACTCCAAGAATAACAAGTATACCAACAGCTCCTGACAATGTGGAGAAAAATGAGCTGGTGAAATACTGGAGGTAAATACAATGGTAGAACAGTATAGCTATTGGCACGTAAGTCATCAGTGTTATGATATACAACAACATGTTCCTCCTCTGACATGTTGAGCCAGTCCACCTCGTGTGAGTGTTGCAAGGCACGAGTGTAGTGAAGGAAGCGTGTCCTAACTGACATGTTTACATAAGTGTTTGTTCTTCAAAGTACAATACTCCGGTGAAATGTGCAAGTCTGGGTACCGTAGTGTTCGGTGGAGGGTGGGTATGTAGGATCTAGCGACAGTATTAGTTAATGTTACATGGGTGTATAGGGTCAGCTGACGGTAGTGGTTGGTGCAGGATCTGCTGACGGTTATGGTTGGTGCTGGCTCGGTAAGTAGAGTCTTGTGACAATAATGGTGAGCTTTGGGTGGGTGTGCAGTGTCTAGTGACAGCAGTGGTTGGTGTTTGGTAGGGATGAATAGTGTGGTGACAGTCATTGTTTATGCTGGGGCAGTATACAGGGATCTGTAAATGGTGCGTACAAGATGAGTGTGTAGTATTTTGTGACGGTATCCGTTAGTGCTCGGTGAATTTACAGTCTGGTGACAGTAGTGGTTGGTTCAGGATACTAAAAACAGAGAGTAATAAGGGGATATAAAGACACAAGAGCAACTACTGGTTGGTGATGGATGAGTGTGTACGGTCTGGTGAAAGTAGTTGTTGCTTTTCTGGTGGTGATAATAGCGGTTGGTTTGGGTTAGCTGTGCAGAGTGTGGTGACAGTGGCAGACGGTTTGGGTTGGGTATATAGGTTCTGGTGACAAAAGTGGTTGGTGCGAAGTGGGTGTGTAGGGTTTGCTGACAGTAGCATTTGGTGGGAGGTGGGTGTGCTGCGCCTGGTGACGGTAGTGTGGTGTGCAGGGTCTGGTGACGGTAGTGGTCGGTGATGGGTGGGTATGGAGGGTATGGTGATATGAGATGTTGGTGCAGTGTGAGTGCGTAGGGTGTGGTGATAGTTGTGGTGTGTACAGGATGAGTATGCAGGGTATTGTGACAGTGGTTGGTTGTGGGTGGGTGTGAAATGTCTGATGACAATGGCCGTTGATTTGGGTTTGATAAGTACGGTCTGGTGACATTAGTAGTTGGTGTAAGGTAGGGTGTGATGGCCTTGTTGAGAGTAATGCTGGTGCGGGGTGAGCATGCAAAGTCTAGCGACTGTAGTGGCTGATGCCTGGTGGCTGTGTAGGGTCTGGTGACAGTAGTAGTTGGTGAAGGACGGTAGTGTAGAATCTGGTGGTAGTAGTGGTTAGAGCTAGATTGGTATGTAGGGTCTTATAAAGTAGTGGTTAGAGCTAGATTGGTATGTAGGGTCTTATAAAGTAGTGGTTAGAGCTAGATTGGTATGCAGGTTCTTATAAAGTAGTGGTTAGAGCTAGATTGGTATGTAAGGTCTTATAAAAGTAGTGGTTGGTTCGAGGTTGCTGCATAGGGTCTGGTCACAAAAGTGGTTGGTCCAGGGTTGGTGTGCAGGGTCCAGTGATGGAGGTGTTTAGCGCAGGATGGGTGTGTAGGGTCTAGTGACAGTATTAATTGCTGCTCGGTGGGTATATTCTGAATGTGGTGATAAGACAGTGTAGGACACGGTCATGTTCTATTTACACTCCTCTCACGATGCTCCATCCGTCACCTACGGTATATTCTTACATACAACACACCTACAGTAGCTTCGTACGTTACTGCGGGGCGTCATCAGCACAGAAGGAACTAGGACAGGTGACGTCGAGGAGCAGAGAAGGTACGGAGGGGCAGTGGAGCTGGCAGGCGACGACAGAACCAGCCGAGTGGTAACATGAGCGCCGAGGTGACCCTAACACAACAAGCTCTTGTAGCAGTAAAATACCAGTAATCCCAGATAAAGTAAGTACATAGGAATGATATTCACCTGTGAATAGTGTAGTAATGGTGAAACAAAGCCGCTGGTGAAGACGTGACACTAACTTTAAGCACAAACAAACAAGATACACAATTGTTACCGGTGAGAGACAAGGGAGTGTGTCGACTGTCTATGAACTTATCGCTTCTGCCGACAGGGCGCATGACGGTCGTTCAAAACAAGAGGGAGACGAGCGTAATACGTTCTATTCAAATATTAAATGTAGGGATATATGAGACATGATATGATGAATAAGGATACATAAAATAAACTTCCTCTAAAACGTAAATAAAATAAATCATTCATCAGTAATATAGAGAACAGCTTCGGCATGTCCTAAGTACAGGTTGCTAAACCGAAGAGTAATAAGGAAATATAAGATACAGGAACATGTGAACTGAAACCAACGTAACACAGTAAAGAAACACTCACAACAACGTGACAAGTAAGCAACAAGCAATATAACATCCCTAAAATGGAAAAATTATGCACATATGATATATTGATAAAAATATATAATAATTTCAGTAAACAGTTTAAGTGTTGCCCGGCAACATGTGTAGGTGAGTGCTTGCTCTTCAAAGTACAACAGGTTAGGTGATATAAATAAATATATATATATATATATATATATATATATATATATATATATATATATATATATATATATATATATATATATATATCCCTGGGGATGGGGGATTAAGAATACTTCCCACGTATTCCCTGCGTGTCGTAGAAGGCGACTAAAAGGGGAGGGAGCGGAGGCTGGAAATCCTCCCCTCTCGTTTTCTTTTTAATTTTCCAAAAGAAGGAACAGAGGGGGGCCAGGTGAGGATATTCCACAAAGGCCCAGTCCTCTGTTCTTAAACGCTACCTCGCTAACGCGGGAAATGGCGAATATTTTAAAAGAAAAAAAGATATATATAAACCTCCATGGGTGAAGGCATATACAGAGCATCAGATTGGGGAAGAGCAGTGTGGTTTCAGAAGTGGTAGAGGATGTGTGGATCAGGTGTTTGCTTTGAAGAATGTATGCGAGAAATACTTAGAAAAACAAATGGATTTGTATGTAGCATTTATGGATCTGGAGAAGGCATATGATAGAGTTGATAGAGATGCTCTGTGGAAGGTATTAAGAATATATGGTGTGGGAGGCAAGTTGTTAGAAGCAGTGAAAAGTTTTTATCGAGGATGTAAGGCATGTGTACGTGTAGGAAGAGAGGAAAGTGATTGGTTCTCAGTGAATGTAGGTTTGCGGCAGGGGTGTGTGATGTCTCCATGGTTGTTTAATTTGTTTATGGATGGGATTGTTAGGGAGGTGAATGCAAGAGTTTTGGAAAGAGGGGCAAGTATGCAGTCTGTTGTGGGTGAGAGAGCTTGGGAAGTGAGTCAGTTGTTGTTCGCTGATGATACAGCGCTGGTGGCTGATTCATGTAAGAAACTGCAGAAGCTGGTGACTGAGTTTGGTAAAGTGTGTGAAAGAAGAAAGTTATGAGTAAATGTGAATAAGAGCAAGGTTAGGTTAGGTACAGTAGGGTTGAGGGTCAAGTCAATTGGGAGGTAAGTTTGAATGGAGAAAAGCTGGAGGAAGTGAAGTGTTTTAGATATTTGGGAGTGGATCTGGCAGCGGATGGAACCATGGAAGCGGAAGTGAATCATAGGGTGGGGGAGGGGGCGAAAATTCTGGGAGCCTTGAAGAATGTTTGGAAGTCGAGAACATTATCTCGGAAAGCAAAAATGGGTATGTTTGAAGGAATAGTGATTCCAGCAATGTTGTATGGTTGCGAGGCGTGGGCTATGGATAGAGTTGTGCGCAGGAGGGTGGATGTGCTGGAAATGAGATGTTTGAGGACAATATGTGGTGTGAGGTGGTTTGATCGAGTAAGTAATGTAAGGGTGAGAGAGATGTGTGGAAATAAAAAGAGTGTGGTTGAGAGAGCAGAAGAGGGTGTTTTGAAATGGTTTGGTCACATGGAGAGAATGAGTGGGGGAAAATTGACCAAGAGGATATATGTGTCAGAGGTGGAGGGAACGAGGAGAAGTGGGAGACCAAATTGGAGGTGGAAAGATGGAGTAAAAAAGATTTTGAGTGATCGGGGCCTGAACATGCAGGAGGGTGAAAGGCGTGCAAGGAATAGAGTGAATTGGAACGATGTGGTATACCGGGGTCGACGTGCTGTCAATGGATTGAACCAGGGCATGTGAAGCGTCTGGGGTAAACCATGGAAAGTTCTGTGGGGCCTGGATGTGGAAAGGGAGCTGTGGTTTCGGTGCATTATTACATGACAGCTAGAGACTGAGTGTAAACGAATGGGGCCTTTGGTGTTTTTCCTAGCGCTACCTCGCACACATGAGGGGGGAGGGGGTTGTTATTCCATGTGTGGCGGGGTGGCGATGGGAACAAATAAAGGCAGACAGTATGAATTATGTACATGTGTATATATGTATATGTCTGTGTGTATGTATATGTGTACACTGAGATGTATGTGTGGACATGTATGTATATACATGTGTATGTGGGCGGGTTGGGCCATTCTTTCGTCTGTTTCCTTGCGCTACCTCGCTAACGCGGGAGACAGCGACAAAGCAAAATAAATAAATAAATAAACCTCCATACACGCACATATACATACATATATATATCAACATATACACATATACATACATATACATACACATACACAGACATATACATATATACCCCGACCCACAGTAAATAGCATCGCTACCCACTGCTTCAGCGAGGAAGCGGTAGGAAAACAAAATAAAAAAAGCCATATTCGTTCACACTCAGTCTCTAGCTGTCATGTGTAATGCATCAAAACCACAGCTCCCCTTCCACATTCAGGCTAACAGACCTTTCCATGGTTTACCCCAGAGGTTTCACACGCCCTGGTTCAGTTCATTGACATTACGTCGACCCCGGTATAGCACATCGTTCCAATTTACTCACTTCCTTGCACGCCTTTCATCCTCCTGCATGTTTAAGCCCCGATCGCGCAATATATATTGTTACGAACTCAAGACATTCGAGCAAGGGCGCCAGTAACATATATATGTTACAAATACTACACTGATCCTTGTCTTTGCAAGGACGTTAGATTTGTTATATTGCACAACTCAGAACAACGCTATCTTAACGTTTTGGGATTAAAACAAACACCAGGGTTAGAATTACTTATAATTCACTGAACATGAGTTTAACATTGAACATGAGTTAACATTCCAGATAAGATTTCAAAGCAGGAGATCTCTTTCCTTTACGACAATTCGTTCGATAACATTACACTTAGACCTGACGTGACACAGTAAACATCATCGTTACACTTAGCTAAACCTGACGTAACACAGTAAACATCATCGTTATACTGAACTAAACCTGACGTGACATAGTAAACATCATCGTTACCTTTAGCTAAACCTGACGTAACACAGTAAACATCATCGTTACACTTAGCTAAACCTGACGTGACACAGTAAACATCCTACAAACTAGGGCAGCGGTGGCTAAGGGGTTCGAGACAGGGAAAGCCTACATTACCTTGCTGGGCTCGGGACTGCTTAAGGAATCGACTCCCAGACGATCGTCTGAGCCTTTTATCTGAAGGACCAGCAAGGCAGGAACAGCTAGCCACGCCTCGACCCGCCACCTATGGCTACGATAGGTCAGAATGACACAATTGCCCTTGATAGGTCAAAAGACTGATTGTCACGGCCTCATCTTGACGTGATTGGTTGAAGGAGGCCTAAGGTCCGGCCCACATATTCAAACTTCTTTGCTCCCTTGTCCATGACAGCAGCGAACGTACGGGATGACATACCCCACAGCTGGCCCCCACGCCTTGACCTGACGCCGTTGACATGGGTTTGGGTGCTAGAGGACTGGTCAACAACTGCTTCAAAGCATAATTGCTAGGACAATTAACACGGTCAGGGAAATGAGATCCGAGCCGATAGCAACCACACCCTACACCAAGGCACACCATACACAGAGATATACCATACTCAAATATACAAACATGTGGACACACACGTGTTCGTAACCCCCCCCCCCTCCTTAAAGGAGGAAATTCCTGGAAGTGGAATTTTCTCACGTTAAGAGCGGGATAAACAATCAGCTAACACATTATGTGCGAAAGCAATATGGTGAATATCTAAATTGTACTCTTGAAAGAAACAAGGCCCACCTGATTAATCTCTGACTCCGATCCCGTAACTTAACATTTTGAAAGGGGTTGGTAGTCAGTACACTCTAAAATGATTGGCTGAAGGACACAAATATACAGAGTGTTATAATACAAATAACAGACAAAGGTTCCTTCTCCATGGTAGGGCTATCTGTTTGAGCTCAACCTTCTCTCTGTCCTCCTGCATGAGGACCTCACCAGCGTCAACATCACTGGCATTCACAGCTAATCTGGTTGGAGCCTGCAAAATAAAACAGTTAAAAGTAGGTTTCCTAACTGATGAGAGAGGCTTCTCACACTGCTCATTCCAAATAAATCTGATATCATTTATCAATAGATTTATGAGATGGGGTTGCAACTGCGAGAAAAGTTACTAATAAACATTCTGGAATACCCAACCATGCCCATAAGACGTCTCAGTTCTCTCTGAGATCGAGGGGCACTCATCTACGGGCTAATACTTGGACCCTTAAGGTCGGTGGAAGGAGAGGACTGACAAAACTCTGGCAAAACTCTGGGTATGTCGATAGGAGGGCAGACCTTTTTACCCGTCACTTCCCAGGCAGGTGCTAAAGCTTCTCCTACGTCCACATCATGGCTTCAACCCTTACCGACTGAGAGCAAGGCGGACCTTTGCACACGTGATTTCGCCTCCCACTTCATGTTCGAGCCTCCGTCTTCCCAGGTCTCCGAGGCATTCGCAGCTACGTCGTCAACTTCGTCACACACGGCTCTCCCAAGCACCGCTGGACGTAGGATGATGCAGACTGGCACCGTCGGTTCAAAGGGGGAGGTCACTACTGAGATATGGTTTAAGCATGTTGACGTGACTTACAATCCGAAATCTGCGCCTATCGGGGGTAGAGACAAGATAATTTGAGTCTCCTACGCTCCGGATAATGGTGTAGGGACCCTGAAAACGGACAGCCAAGGGTTGACCTGGCTGCTGTAGTAGAAGCCACACCTCGTCGCCCGTCTCTACACTTCTAAATCGAGACCGTCTGTCAGGCCACCTTGTCCTTCCTTCCTGACTCTCTCTTGAATGGGCTCGAGACAAACCCTCACTCTCACCCAATGACTCTCATACGGACTCGAAACTAGCACAGGAGGTATCACACAGCTTCTCCTCACTAATTTCATCCTCAGAAGACGTCCTCAATTCCTTCCTCACAGCGGAGTCTACACCAGGAGAGAGGGTATCGCACAGCTTCCTCTCGCTGGTCTCACTCTCAACAAGAGTGTAACAGTGGCCAGAGGAGGTTCTTAGCAATGGGCCTACAATGTCAACTATAACTCGGTCAAACGGACCTACAAATGGGGGAATAGGAACTCGCCCGTCTCTACACTTCTGAATCGAGACCTTCTGAATAGGCTTTCCCAACACTGAGCGACATCCCGGCGGACACCAGGCCAATATACATTTCACTACACTCGGTCCAGGGTCTTCCTCACCCCTAAATGACCGGCAAAGCTTGAGTCATGCGCAAGCTTCAAAAATCTCCCTCCTGTAGGGACGCGGCACTAACACCTGGTGAACTGCCTGCCACTCCTCGTCTTCCCCATTACATGACACTGAACACCACCTCCTCAGGTCTCACTCTCAGGGAGAGTTTTCACTCCCCGCGTTTCAACGGCTATGTCCTCAGGCACACGGCCTGCCGTGCCGGCTGTCATGGACCTGGCACCATCGTGGATGTAGCCTATCTCTGGTACCTCTTCATCAAGCTGCTCTGCCTACGTGGACTCCACCGGGCCCTTGGCAATTTATTTACAATCCCTACAAAGTCATGGCCCGTGAAGAAATCTATTTCTACTCTCACATCGACTAGTGGAGCATCCCTGGGACCCGTCAGTCCATCCAGCAAGACTCGGTCTCCAACCCCTTCTCGCGGCATCAAGCCATCCAACATCAGGGACTGTAACGCACCAGAATCCCGTAATACGGTTACTTTTCGTCGTACACCACATCAACTAACATAGCCCTCTAACAGGAACGCATGTAGTTCCCACAGAACAGATCCTATAATAAGGACAGATTAATCAAAAGTCTCGTAACCCCTCACTTTCCTAGGAGCAGAAATAGCCTCACCTACTTTACTAAACGGCCTTAAAATTAAGAAGAGACTCACGAGCCTACATTTAAGATTTAAAAAGTAGAGTCTCTGGATTCCTTCTCCCGAGCCCAGCAATCCCTCACCTGGTGCCCAACCTTGCCACAGGAAAAGCAAATCTTAACTCTGAGTATTTCCCCTGGCTTTTATGAGTAACCGGCAAGGTAGCAGATTCAGGTGGGATTACATTATTACCGGACTTTCCCTTTACATCGGAACCCTTCGAACGTCTCTCCGTAACAAGTTGGAGCGTAGCCACCGTGCGTAATCGCCCTTTTGAGAAAATACTTGACATAAATTTGCCTAGGTCTCTTCACGACCTCATAATCATTACACTGGTCAACGCGGCACTGGTCAACGGCATGATTAACGAATCAAGGAGGGAGATTCCGTTAAGGCAAGAAATATCCTGGCAAGGTCGCCAATTCATATGTTACGAACCCAAATACTTATTCGGGCAAGGTCGCCAGTAACATATATATATGTTGCAAATACTATACTGATCCTAGTCTTTGCAAGGACGTTAGATTTGTTATGTTGCACAACTCAGGATAACGCTATCTTAACGTTATGGGATTAAAACAAACGCTAGGGTTAGAATTACTTATAGTGAAAGAATTCAAATGTACAAGGTGAACACATAAATCAGGCATGAATCATTTACATTAACAATGAACACGAGTTAACATTCCAGATAAGGTTTCAAACCAGGAGACCTCTTTCCTTTAGGACAATTTGTTCGATAACATTACACTTAGACCTGACGTGACACAGTAAACATCATCGTTACACTTAGCTAAACCTGATGTGACACAGTAAACATCATCGTTACACTTAGCTAAACCTGACGTGACACAGTAAACATCCTACAAACTAGGGCAGCGGTGGCTAAGGGGTTCGAGACAGGGAAAGCCTACATTACCTTGCTGGGCTCGGGACTGCTGAAGGAATCAACTCCCAGACGATCGTCTGAGCCTTTTATGTGAAGGACCAGCAAGGCAGGAACAGCTAGCCACGCCTTGACACGCCACCCATGGTTACGATAGGTCAGAATGACACGATTGCCCTTGATAGGTCAAAAGACTAATTGTCGCGCCCTCATCTTGACGTGATTGGCTGAAGGAGTTTAGCCTAAGGTCCGGCCTATATATGGTGTGAATTCAAACTCCTTTGTTCCTTTGTCCACGACAGCAGCGAACATACGGGATGACATACCCCGCAGCTGGCCCTACGCCTTGACCTGACGCCGTTGACAAGGGTTTGGGTGCTAGAGGACTGGTCAACATCTGCTTCAAAACATAATTCCTAAGACAATTAACACGGTCAGGGAAGTGAGATCCGAGCCGATAGCAACCACACCTTACACACAAAGGCACACCATACACAGAGATACACCATACACATATACGAACATGTGAGCATACATACACGTGTTCGTAACAATATATATATATATATATATATATATATATATATATATATATATATATATATATATATATATATATATATATATATATATATATATTTATTTATTTTTTTATTTTTTATTTTGCTTTTTCGCTGTCTCCCGCGTTTGCGAGGTAGCGCAAGGAAACAGACGAAAGAAATGGCCCAACCCACCCCCATACACATGTATATACATACACGTCCACACACGCAAATATACATACCTATACATCTCAATGTACACGTACATATATACCCATGCACACAATTCACACTGTCTGCCTTTATTCATTTCCATCGCAACCTCGCCGCACATGGAATACCATCCCCCTCCCCCCCCTTGTGTGCGAGGTAGCGCTAGGAAAAGACAACAAAGGCACCATCCGTTCACACTCAGTCTCTAGCTGTCATGCAATAATGCCCGAAACCACAGCTCCCTTTCCACATCCAGGCCCCACACAACTTTCCATGGTTTACCCCAGACGCTTCACATGCCCTGATTCAATCCACTGACAGCACGTCAACCCCGGTATACAACATCGATCCAATTTACTCTATTCCTTGGACGTCTTTCACCCTCCTGCATGTTCAGGCCCCGATCACTCAAAATCTTTTTCACTCCATCTTTCCACCTCCAATTTGGTCTCCCAAATTCACCTCCACCTCCGACACATATATCCTCTTGGTTAATCTTTCCTCACTCATTCTCTCCATGTGCCCAAACTATTTCAAAACACCCTCTTCTGCTCTCTCAACCACGCTCTTTTTATTTCCACACATCTCTCTTACCCTTACATTACTTACTCGATCAAACCACCTCACACCACACATTGTCCTCAAACATCTCATTTCCAGCACATCCACCCTCCTGCGCACAACTCTATCCATAGCCCACGCCTCGCAACCATACAACATTGTTGGAACCACTATTCCTTCAAACATACCGATTTTTGCTTTCCGAGATAATGTTCTAGACTTCCACACATCCTTCAAGGCTCCCAGGATTTTCGCCCCCCCCCCCACCCCCCCCCACCCTATGATTCACTTCCGCTTCCATGGTTCCATCCGCTGCCAGATCCACTCCCAGATATCTAAAACATTTTACTTCCTCCAGTTTTTCTCCATTCAAACTTACCTCCCACTTGACTTGACCCTCAACCCTACTGTACCTAATAACCTTGCTCTTATTCACATTTACTCTTAACTTTCTTCTTTCACACACTTTACCAAACTCAGTCACCACCTTCTGCAGTTTCTTACATGAATCAGCCACCAGCGCTGTATCATCAGCGAACAACAACTGACTCACTTCTCAAGCTCTCTCATCCACAACAGACTTCATCCTTGCCCCTCTTTCCAAAACTCTTGCATTCACCTCCCTAACAACCCCATCCATAAACAAATTAAACAACCACGGAGACATCACACACCCCTGCCGCAAACCTACATTCACTGAGAACCAATCACTTTCCTCTCTTCCTACACGTACACGTACTTGGGAGCAGCTGAATGAGTGTGTTAGTGGTTTTGATGCACGAGACCGGGTTATAGTGTTGGGTGATTTGAATGCAAAGGTGAGTAATGTGGCAGTTGAGGGAATAATTGGTATACATGGGGTATTCAGTGTTGTAAATGGAAATGGTGAAGAGCTTGTAGATTTATGTGCTGAAAAAGGACTGATGATTGGGAATACCTGGTTTAAAAAGCGAGATATACATAAGTATACTTATGTAAGTAGGAGAGATGGCCAGAGAGCGTTATTGGATTACGTGTTAATTGACAGGCGCGCGAAAGAGAGACTTTTGGATGTTAATGTGCTGAGAGGTGCAACTGGAGGGATGTCTGATCATTATCTTGTGGAGGTTAAGGTGAAGATTTGTATGGGTTTCCAGAAAAGAAGAGTGAATCTTGGGGTGAAGAGGGTGGTGAGAGTAAGTGAGCTTGGGAAGGAGACTTGTGTGAGGAAGTACCAGGAGAGACTGAGTACAGAATGGAAAAATGTGAGAACAATGGAAGTAAGGGGAGTGGGGGAGGAATGGGATGTATTTAGGGAATCAGTGATGGAGTGCGCAAAAGATGCTTGTGGCATGAGAAGAGTGGGAGGTGGGTTGATTAGAAAGGGTAGTGAGTGGTGGGATGAAGAAGTAAGAGTATTAGTGAAAGAGAAGAGAGAGGCATTTGGACGATTTTTGCAGGGAAAAAATGAAATTGAGTGGGAGACGTATAAAAGAAAGAGACAGGAGGTCAAGAGAAAGGTGCAAGAGGTGAAAAAAAGGGCAAATGAGAGTTGGGGTGAGAGAGTATCATTAAATTTTAGGGAGAATAAAAAGATGTTCTGGAAGGAGGTAAATAAAGTGCGTAAGACAAGGGAGCAAATGGGAACTTCAGTGAAGGGCGCAAATGGGGAGGTGATAACAAGTAGTGGTGATGTGAGAAGGAGATGGAGTGAGTATTTTGAAGGTTTGTTGAATGTGTTTGATGATAGAGTGGCAGATATAGGGTGTTTTGGTCGAGGTGGTGTGCAAAGTGCGAAGGTTAGGCAAAATGATTTGGTAAACAGAGAAGAGGTAGTAAAAGCTTTGCGGAAGATGAAAGCCGGCAAGGCAGCAGGTTTGGATGGTATTGCAGTGGAATTTATTAAAAAAGGGGGTGACTGTATTGTTGACTGGTTGGTAAGGTTATTTAATGTATGTATGACTCATGGTGAGGTGCCTGAGGATTGGCGGAATGCGTGCATAGTGCCATTGTACAAAGGCAGAGGGGATAAGAGTGAGTGCTCAAATTACAGAGGTATAAGTTTGTTGAGTATTCCTGGCAAATTGTATGGGAGGGTATTGATTGAGAGGGTGAAGGCATGTACAGAGCATCAGATTGGGGAAGAGCAGTGTGGTTTCAGAAGTGGTAGAGGATGTGTGGATCAGGTGTTTGCTTTGAAGAATGTATGTGAGAAATACTTAGAAAAGCAAATGGATTTGTATGTAGCATTTATGGATCTGGAGAAGGCATATGATAGAGTTGATAGAGATGCTCTGTGGAAGGTATTAAGAATATATAGTGTGGGAGGCAAGTTGTTAGAAGCAGTGAAAAGTTTTTATCGAGGATGTAAGGCATGTGTACGTGTAGAAAGAAAGTGATTGGTTCTCAGTGAATGTAGGTTTGCGGCAGGGGTGTGTGATGTCTCCATGGTTGTTTAATTTGTTTATGGATGGGGTTGTTAGGGAGGTGAATGCAAGAGTTTTGGAAAGAGGGGCAAGGATGAAGTCTGTTGGGGATGAGAGAGCTTGGGAAGTGAGTCAGTTGTTGTTCGCTGATGATACAGCGCTGGTGGCTGATTCATGTGAGAAACTGCAGAAGCTGGTGACTGAGTTTGGTAAAGTGTGTGAAAGAAGAAAGTTAAGAGTAAATGTGAATAAGAGCAAGGTTATTAGGTACAGTAGGGTTGAGGGTCAAGTCAATTGGGAGGTGAGTTTGAATGGAGAAAAACTGGAGGAAGTGAAGTGTTTTAGATATCTGGGAGTGGATCTGGCAGCGGATGGAAACATGGAAGCGGAAGTGGATCATAGGGTGGGGGAGGGGGCGAAAATTCTGGGAGCATTGAAGAATGTGTGGAAGTCGAGAACATTATCTCGGAAAGCAAAAATGGGTATGTTTGAAGGAATAGTGGTTCCAACAATGTTGTATGGTTGCGATGCGTGGACTATGGATAGAGTTGTGCGCAGGAGGATGGATGTGCTGGAAATGAGATGTTTGAGGACAATGTGTGGTGTGAGGTGGTTTGATCGAGTAAGTAACGTAAGGGTAAGAGAGATGTGTGGAAATAAAAAAGAGCGTGGTTGAGAGAGCGGAGGAGGGTGTTTTGAGGTGGTTTGGTCACATGGAGAGAATGAGTGAGGAAAGATTGACCAAGAGGATATATGTGTCGGAGGTGGAGGGAACGAGGAGAAGAGGGAGACCAAATTGGAGGTGGAAAGATGGAGTGAAAAAGATTTTGTGTGATCGGGGCCTGAACATGCAGGAGGGTGAAAGGAGGGCAAAGAATAGAGTGAATTGGAGCGATGTGGTACACTGGGGTTGACGTGCTGTCAGTGGATTGAATCAAGGCATGTGAAGCGTCTGGGGGAAACCATGGAAAGCTGTGTAGGTATGTATATTTGCGTGTGTGGACGTGTGTATATACATGTGTATGGGGGTGGGTTGGGCCATTTCTTTCGTCTGTTTCCTTGCGCTACCTCGCAAACGCGGGAGACAGCGAAAAAAAAAAAAATATATATATATATGTATATATATATATATATATATATATATATATATATATATATATATATATATATATATATATATATATATATTCCTATGAGTCCACGGGGAAAATGAAACACGATAAGTTCCCAAGTGCACTTTCGTGTTATAATCACATCATCAGGGGAGACACAAGAGAGAAATACAACTGACTGTTATATTTCTCACTTGTGCCTCCCCTGATGATGTGATTATTACACGAAGGTGCACTTGGGAACTTATCGTGTTTCATTTTCTCCGTGGACTCTTTTACTTTGCTTTGTCGCTGTCTCCCGCGTTAGCGAGGTAGCGCAAGAAAACAGACGAAAGAATGGCCCAACCCACCCACATACACATGTATATACATACACGTCCACGCAAGCAAATATACATACCTATACATCTCAACGATACATATATATACACACACAGACATATACATATATACACATGTACATAATTCATACTGTCTGCCTTTATTAATTCCCATCGCCACCCCACCAGACATAAAATAACAACCCCCTCATCCCTCATGCGTGCAAGGTAGCGCTAGGAAAAGACAATAAAGGCCACATTCGTTCACACTCAGTCTCTAGCTGTCATGTAATAATGCACCGTTAAACACAGCTCCCTTCCACATCAAGGTCCCACAGAACTTTCCATGGTTTACCCAAGACGCTTCACATGCCCTGGTTTAATCCATTGACAGCATGTCGAGCCCGGTATACCACATCGTTCCAATTCACTCTATTCCTTGCACGCCTTTCACCCTCCTGCATGTTCAGGCCCCGATCACTCAAAATCTTTTTCACTCCATCCTTCCACCTCCAATTTGGTCTCCCACTTCTCCTCGTTCCCTCCACCTCTGACACATATATCCTCTTTGTCAATCTCTCCTCACTCATTCTCTCCATGTGACCAAACCATTTCAAAACACCCTCTTCTTCTCTCTCAACCGCACTCTTTTTATTACCGCACACCTTTCTTACCCTATTATTACTTACTCGATCAAACCACCTCACACCACATATTGTCCTCAAACATCTCATTTCCAGCACATCCTCCCTCCTGCGCACAACTCTATACATAGCTCACGCCTCGCAACCATACAACATTGTTGGAACCACTATTCCTTCAAACATACCCATTTTTGCTTTCCGAGATAAAGTTCTCGACTTCCACACATTCTTCAACGCTTTCAGAATTTTCGCCCCCTCCCCCACCCTATGATTCACTTCCGCTTCCATGGTTCCATCCGCTGCCAAATCCATATTCATTTATCTATATCTATTTTGCTTTGTCGCTGTCTCTCGCGTTAACGAGGTAGCGCAAGGAAACAGACGAAAGAATGGCCCAACCCACCCACATACATATGTATATACATACCCGTCCACACACGCAAATATACATACCTATACATCTCAACGTATACATATATATATATATACACACACAGACATATACATATATACTCATGTACATAATTCATACTGTCTGCCTTTATTCATTCCCATCGCCACTCTTTTTATTACCACACATCTCTCTTACCCTATTATTACTTACTCGATCAAACCACCTCACACCACATATTGTTCTCAAACATCTCATTTCCAGCACATCCACCCTCCTCCGCAAATTCTTATCCATAGCCCACGCCTCGCAACCATATAACATTGTTGGAACCGCTATTTGAAACATACCCATTTTTGCTTTCCGAGTTAATGTTTTCGACTTCCACACACTCTTCAAGGCTCCCAGAACTTTCGCCCCCTCCCCCACCCTATGATGCACTTCAGCTTCTATGGTTCCATCCGCTGCCAAATTCACTCCTAAATATCTAAAACACTTCACTTCCTCCAGTTTTTCTCCATTCAAACTTACCTCCCAATTGACTTGTCCCTCAACCCTACTTTGCCTAATAATCTTGCTCTTATTCACATTTACTCTCAGCTTTCTTCTTTCAGACACTTTACCAAACTCAGTTACCAGCTTCTGCAGTTTCTCACACGAATCAGCCACCAGCGATGTATCATCAGCGAACAACAACTGACTCACTTCTCAAGCTCTCTCATCCACAACAGACTGCATGCTTGCTCATCTTTCCAAAATTCTTGCATTCACCTCTCTAACAACCCCATTCATAAACAAATTAAACAACCATGGAGACATCACACACCCCTGCCGCAAACCTACATTCACTGTACACGTACACATGTCTTACATCCTCGATAAAAACTTTTCACTGCTTCTAACAAAATGCCTCTCACACCATATATCCTTAATACCTTCCACATAGCATCTCTCTCAACTCTACCATATACCTTCTCCATATTCATAAATGCCACATACAAATCCATTTGCATTTCTAAGTATTTCTCACATACATTTTTCAAAGCAAACACCTGATCCATACATCCTCTACCACTTCTGAAACCACACTGCTCTTCCCCAATCTGATGCTCTATACATGCTTTCACCCTCTCAATCAATACTGTCCCATATAATTTCCGAGGAATACTCAACAAACTTATACCACTGTAATTTGAGCACTCACTTTTATCCCCTTTGTCTTTGTACAATGGCACTATGCAAGCATTCCGCCAATCCTCAGGCACCTAACCATGAGTCTTACATACATTAAATAACTTTACCAGCCAGTCAACAATACAGTCACCCCTTTTTTAATAAATTCCACTGCAATACCATCCAAACCCGCTGCCTTCCCGGCTTTCATCTTCCGCAAAGCTTTTACTACCTCTTCTCTGTTTACCAAATCATTTTCCCGAACCCTCTCACTTTGCACACCACCTCGATCAAAACACCCTATATCTGCCACTCTGTCATCAAACACATTCAACAAACATTTAAAATACTCACTCCATCTCCTTCTCACATCACTAATATATATATATATATATATATATATATATATATATATATATATATATATATATATATATATATATATATATATATATTCAGGGGAAACACAAGAGAGAAATATAAGTCAGCTGATATACAACGAAGAGACGTAGCTAGGACACCATTCGGTAAACATGTGTGACACATGTGTCACACGTTTGGTAAACATGTGTGACACATGTTTACCAAATAGCGTTCTAGCTACGTCTCTTCTTTGTATATCAACTGACTGTTATATTTCTCTCTTGTGTCTCCCCTGATGATGTGATTATTACACGAAAGTGCACTTGGGAACTTATCGTGTTTCATTTTCCCCGTGGACTCGTAGGAATATATATATATATATTTTTTTTTTTATACCTCGTCGCTGTCTCCCGCGGTTGCGAGGTAGCGCAAGGAAACAGACGAAAGAAATGGCCCAACCCCCCCCATACACATGTACATACACACGTCCACACACGCAAATATACATACCTACACAGCTTTCCATGGTTTACCCCGGACGCTTCACATGCCTCGATTCAATCCACTGACAGCACGTCAACCCCTGTATACCACATCGCTCCAATTCACTCTATTCCTTGCCCTCCTTTCACCCTCCTGCATGTTCAGGCCCCGATCACACAAAATCCTTTTCACTCCATCTTTCCACCTCCAATTTGGTCTCCCTCTTCTCCTCGTTCCCTCCACCTCCGACACATATATCCTCTTGGTCAATCTTTCCTCACTCATTCTCTCCATGTGCCCAAACCATTTCAAAACACCCTCTTCTGCTCTCTCAACCACGCTCTTTTTATTTCCACACATCTCTCTTACCCTTACGTTACTTACTCGATCAAACCACCTCACACCACACATTGTCCTCAAACATCTCATTTCCAGCACATCCATCCTCCTGCGCACAACTCTATCCATAGCCCACGCCTCGCAACCATACAACATTGTTGGAACCACTATTCCTTCAAACATACCCATTTTTGCTTTCCGAGATAATGTTCTCGACTTCCACACATTTTTCAAGGCTCCCAAAATTTTCGCCCCCTCCCCCACCCTATGATCCACTTCCGCTTCCATGGTTCCATCCGCTGACAGATCCACTCCCAGATATCTAAAACACTTCACTTCCTCCAGTTTTTCTCCATTCAAACTCACCTCCCAATTGACTTGACCCTCAACCCTACTGTACCTAATAACCTTGCTCTTATTCACATTTACTCTTAACTTTCTTCTTCCACACACTTTACCAAACTCCGTCACCAGCTTCTGCAGTTTCTCACATGAATCCGCCACCTGCGCTGTATCATCAGCGAACAACAACTGACTCACTTCCCAAGCTCTCTCATCCCCAACAGACTTCATACTTGCCCCTCTTTCCAAGACTCTTGCATTTACCTCCCTAACAGCCCCATCCATAAACAAATTAAACAACCATGGAGACATCACACACCCCTGCCGCAAACCTACATTCACTGAGAACCAATCACTTTCCTCTCTTCCTACACGTACACATGCCTTACATCCTCGATAAAAACTTTTCACTGCTTCTAACAACTTGCCTCCCACACCATATATTCTTATTACCTTCCACAGAGCATCTCTATCAACTCTATCATATGCCTTCTCCAGATCCATAAATGCTACATACAAATCCATTTGCTTTTCTAAGTATTTCTCACATACATTCTTCAAAGCAAACACCTGATCCACACATCCTCTACCACTTCTGAAACCACACTGCTCTTCCCCAATCTGATGCTCTGTACCTGCCTTCACCCTCTCAATCAATACCCTCCCATATAATTTACCAGGAATACTCAACAAACTTATACCTCTGTAATTTGAGCACTCACTCTTATCCCCTTTGCCTTTGTACAATGGCACTATGCACGCATTCCGCCAATCCTCAGGCACCTCACCATGAGTCATACATACATTAAATAACCTTACCAACCAGTCAACAATACAGTCACCCCCTTTTTTAATAAATTCCACTGCAATACCATCCAAACCTGCTGCCTTGCCGGCTTTCATCTTCCGCAAAGCTTTTACTACCTCTTCTCTGTTTACCAAATCATTTTCCCTAACCCTCTCACTTTGCACACCACCTCGACCCAAACACCCTATATCTGCTACTCTGTCATCAGACACATTCAACAAACCTTCAAAATACTCATTCCATCTCCTTCTCACATCACCACTACCTGTTATCACCTCCCCATTTACGCTCTTCACTGAAGTTCCCATTTGCTCCCTTGTCTTACGCACCCTATTTACCTCCTTCCAGAACATCTTTTTATTCTCCCTAAAATTTAATGATAATCTCTCACCCCAACTCTCATTTGCCCTTTTTTTCACCTCTTGCACCTTTCTCTTGACCTCCTGTCTCTTTCTTTTATATTTCTCCCACTCAATTGCATTTTTTCCCTGCAAAAATCGTCCAAATGCCTCTCTCTTCTCTTTCACTAATACTCTTACTTCTTCATCCCACCACTCACTACCCTTTCTAAACAGCCCACCTCCCACTCTTCTCATGCCACAAGCATCTTTTGCGCAATCCATCACTGATTCCCTAAATACATCCCATTCCTCCCCCACTCCCCTTACTTCCATTGTTCTCACCTTTTTCCATTCTGTACACAGTCTCTCCTGATACTTCCTCACACAGGTCTCCTTCCCAAGCTCACTTACTCTCACCACCTTCTTCACCCCAACATTCACTCTTCTTTTCTGAAAACCCATACTAATCTTCACCTTAGCCTCCACAAGATATATATATATATATATATATATATATATATATATATATATATATATATATATATATATATACATATATATATATATTTTTTTTTTTTTTTTTTCATACTATTTGCCATTTCCCGCGTTAGCGAGGTAGCGTTAAGAACAGAGAACTGGGCCTTAGAGTTAATATCCTCACCTGACCCCCTTCTCTGTTCCTTCTTTTGGAAAATTAAAAAAAAAACAAGAAAGGGGAGGATTTCCAGCCACCCGCTCCCTCCCCTTTTAGTCGCCTTCTACGACACGCAGGGAATACGTGGGAAGTATTCTTTCTCCCCTATCCCCAGGGATATATATATATATATATATATATATATATATATATATATATATATATATATATATATATATATATTTATATATATATATATATATATATATATATATATATATATATATATATATATATATATATATATATATATATATTCTCTTCATTCCCTTAAAGGCCCAGTTCTCTGTTCTTAACGCTACCTCGCTAACGCGGGAAATGGCGAATATATATATATATATATATATATATATATATATCCCTAGGGTTGGGGAGAAACAATACTTCCCACGCATTCCTCACGTGTCGTAGAAAGCGACTAAAGGGGACGGGAGCGGGGGGCTGGAAACCCTCCCCTCCTTGTATTTTAACTTTCTAAAAGGAGAAACAGAAGAAAGAGTCACGCGGGGAGTGCTCATCTTCCTCGAAGGCTCAGACTGGGGTGTCTAAATGTGTGTAGACGTAACCAAGATGAGAAAAAAGGAGGGATAGGTAGTATGTTTGAGGAAAGGAACCTGGATGTTTTGGCTCTGAGTGAAACGAAGCTCAAGGGTAAAGGGAGAGAGTGGTCTGGGAATGTCTTGGGAGTAAAGTCAGGGGATAGTGAGAGGACAAGAGCAAGGAAAGGAGTAGTGGTGGGAGTATGTGATAGACTGTAAGAAAGTATGGGTAAAACTGAAAAAGGATTAAGAGAGATAAGTGATTATTGGTGCATATGCACCTGGGCATGAGAAGAAAGATCATGAGAGGCAAGTGTTTTGGGAGCCGCTGAGTGAGTGTGTTAGTAGTTTTGATGCACGAGACCGGGTTATAGTGATGGGTGATTTGAATGCAAAGGTGAGTAATGTGATAGTTGAGGGAATGATTGGTGTACATGGGATGTTCAGTGTTGTAAATGGAAATGGTGAAGAGCTTGTAGATTTATGTGCTGAAAAAGGACTGGTCATTGGAAATATCTGGTTTAAAAAGAGAGATATACATAAGTATACGTATGTAAGTAGGAGAGATGGCCAGAGAGCGTTACTGGTTTACGTGTTAATTGATAGGCGCGCGAAAGAGAGACTTTTGGGTGTTAATGCGCTGAGAGGTGCAACTGGAGGGATGTCTAATCATTATCTTGCGAAGGCGAAGGTGAAGATTTGTAGAGGTTTTCACAAAAGAAGAGAGAATGTTGGGGTGAAGAGAGTGGTGAGAGTAAGTGAGCTTTGGAAGGAGACTTGTGTGAGGAAGTACCAGGAGAGACTGAGCACAGAATCGAAAAAAGGTGAGAAAAAAGGACGTAAGGGGAGTTCGGGAGGAATGGGATGTATTTAGGGAAGCAGTGATTGCTTGCGCAAAAGATGCTTGTGGCATGAGAAGCGTGGGAGGTGGGCAGATTAGAAAGGGTAGTGAGTGGTGGGATGAAGAAGTAAGATTATCAGTGAATGAGAAGAGTGAGGCATTTGGACGATTTTTGCGGAGAAATAATGCAAATGAGTGGGAGATGTATAAAAGAAAGAGGCAGGAGGTCAAGAGAAAGGTGCAAGAGGTGAAAAAGAGGGCAAATGAGAGTTGGGGTGAGAGAGGATCATTAAATTTTAGGGAGAATAAAAAGATGTTTTGGAAAGAGGTAAATAAAGTGCGTAAAACAAGGGAACAAATGGGAACTTCAGTGAAGGGGGCTAATGGGGAAGTGATAACAAGTAGTGGTGATGTGAGAAGATGGAGTGAGTATTTTGAAGGTCTGTTGAATGTGTTTGATGATAGAGTAGCAGATATAGGGTATTTTGGTTGAGATGGTGTGCAAAGTGAGAGGGCTAGGGAAAATGTTTTGGTAAACAGAAGAGAGGTAGTAAAAGCTTTGTGGAAGATGAAAGCCGGCAAGGCAGCGGGTTTGGATGGTATTGCAGTGGAATATATTAAAAAATGGGGTGACTGTGCTATTGATTGGTTGGTAAGTATATTCAGTGCATGCAGGACCATGGTGAAGTGCCTGAGGACTGACGGAATGCGTGCATAGTGCCATTGTACAAAGGCAAAGGGGATAAAGGTGAGTGCTCAAATTACAGAGGTATTAGTTTGTTGAGTATTCCTGGGAAATTATATGGGAAGGTATTGATTGAGAGGGTGAAGGCATGTACAGAGCATCAGATTGGGGAAGAGCAGTGTGGTTTCAGAAGTGGTAGAGGATGTGTGGATCAGGTGTTTGCTTTGAAAAATGTATGTGAGAAATACTTAGAAAAGCAAATGGATTTGTATGTAGCATTTATGGATCTGGAGAAGGCATATGATAGAGTTGATAGAGATGCTCTGTGGAAGGTATTAATGATATATGGTGTGGGGGGGGCAAGTTGTTAGAAGCAGTGAAAAGTTTTTATCGAGGATGTAAGGCATGTGTACGTGTAGGAAGAGAGGAAAGTGATTGGCTCTCAGTGAATGTAGGTTTGCGGCAGGGGTGTGTGATGTCTCCTTGGCTGTTTGATTTGTTTATGGATGGGGTTGTTAGGGAGGTGAATGCAAGAGTTTTGGAAAGAGGGGCAAGTATGCAGTCTGTTGTGGATGAGAGAGCTTGGGAAGTGAGTCAGTTGTTGTTCGCTGATGATACATCGCTGGTGGCTGATTCGTGTGAGAAACTGCAGAAGCTGGTGACTGAGTTTGGTAAAGTGTGTGAAAGAAAAAAGCTGAGAGTATATGTGAATAAGAGCAAGGTTATTAGTTACAGTAGGGTTGAAGGACAAGTCAATTAGGAGGTAAGTTTGAATGGAAAGAAACTGGAGGAAGTGAAATGTATTAGATATCTGGAAATGGATTTGGCAGCGGATTGAACCATAGAAGCGGAAGTGAATCATAGGGTGGGGGAGGGGGCGAAAGTTCTGGGAGCCTTGAAGCATGTGTGGAAGTCGAGAACATTATCTCGGAAAGCAAAAATGGGTATGTTTGAAGGAATAGTGGTTCCAACAGTGTTATATGGTTGCGAGGCGTGGGCTATGGATCGAGTTGTGCGGAGGAGGGTGGATATGCTGGAAATGAGATGTTTGAGGACAATATGTGGTGTGAGATAGTTTGATCGAGTAAGTAATAATAGGGTAAGAAAGATGTGTGGTAATAAAAAGAGTGTGGTTGAGAGAGCAGAAGAGGGTGTTTTGAAATGGTTTGGTTACATGGAGGGAATGAGTGAAGAAAGACTGACCAAGAGGATATATGTGTCAGAGGTGGAGGGAGCGAGGAGAAGTGGGAGACCTAATTGGAGGTGGAAAGATGGAGTGAAAAAGATTTTGAGTGATCGGGGCCTGAACATGCAGGAGGGTGAAATGTGTGCAAGGAATAGAGTGAATTGGAACGATGTGGTATACTGGAGTCGACGTGCTGTCAGTGGATTGAACCAGGGCATGTGAAGCGTCTGGGGTAAACCATGGAAAGTTCTGTGGGGCCTAGATGTGGAAGGGAGCTGTGGTTTTGGTGGATTATTACATGACAGCTAGAGACTGAGTGTGAACGAAAGTGGCCTTTGTTGTCTTTTCCTAGCGCTACCTCGCGCACATGAGGGGGGAAGGGGTTATTATTTCATGTGTGACGGGGCGGGGATGGGAATGATTAAAGGCAGACAGTATGAATTATGTACATTATGTACATGGAGAATGCCACGTCAACACAGTGCTAAACTGTCTGGACGTGTGTTGGTTGCCAGTGTAAACAAGGTACACATAACTCCTCCTCACTATTTACCTAAACCTTTCTACGTCGCGTCCCTGACCTGTTGTGACGTAAGACATCAGAAAAGTTGACGTATGTTTTTTTTTACCATATATTGCAGAGCCGATGTTAAGATGATATTTCTGGTAGTGTCTGCCAAGGCATTTTCTTGGAACACAGTTTCCATCTGGGCGGTCAATACTATCCGCTGGGGCTACAACAATCTGATTTGTTCAAATACTAACCATCGGTACGAACATTTCAGTGCACCCTTATTTATTTTATTTCTTCTTCCTGGGGCTGAATTCTTGGATTTCTCATTGTCTGGACGAAGTTCCGGGAAGTCAATTTCCGTTAAGTCAATTTGCCAATGAGAAGCAGTTGTTCGAGGACAGTTGAGCTGCGTCTGGTGTGGGATGGTCCTTTATCTGTTCCGAGTCAGTCAGTCGGTTATTTATTTTTCTTGATCATGGTTATAGCTTCTGTTCTCCTCAGGCGTAATCTTGAGCACTGTCTTTCATCTGTTCCTGAATTCTGTTGCCATTACTTCATCATCATCAATCTTGTTATTGTTGACATTCAGATATTTGATGTTACTTCTGGGATTCCCTTGTAAGCGTCTGACTCCTTGCCAGAATGCTTTTGGATCACTATATTTCTGCGCTGGGGAGTTGATCGTATTTTCCCAGCGCAGGTTATGTTGTTCTCTTGTTTTCTCCATTAAGGTCAGCTGGAAGTCTTGACACTGTTGATATATAACATGTCCAGCCGTAGGAGCTGACGTAGTCAAGAATATTGATAAAACGATGTATCGTTTCTATCATTTCTGGGGTGGGAGGAGGGTTTGATGATGTCTTGTATCTATCGATGTTATTACAGGTAATTACGTATTTTCGATGGTTTAATACCACCTATGTAGAACTTCACCTATATAATAAGTTTCTTTTCCTTCACGATCAGTAGTGGTGAGATATCTTTTTTTATTTACGTTTTAAATTTGAAATGAACATGAAAAAATCATTTTAATACCTACTTACAGCAGGACTCAGTGGCACTGAGCATGGAAAACAGATCTTACACTGAGGTCTTCATGGATTTCTATTGAACTATCGGAAGTAACAAAAATTGCAAGTAAAAGTTCGAGGTATGTTTTACCCAAAAACCTATTCATTTCATAACAAATATAACGTCATGAAAGGCTTCTGTACTTGAAATGATCGTGGGAAATAATTCTTATTGCTTCCCCAGACCGACATATACCATATATATGTGAAACTAATCATGAAAAAATCTTTCAAACATTGATCAAAGCTCAATTACAGGCCTTAATGGCGCCCCCATACAACATTTCAACTATAAATTCTTACTGACCATAAAATGAAATAGTCCTTATAGCGATGTTTTCAAGGAAACTTACTGAATTAAGAAAAATACTGAAAATCAACCAAAACTCTTACTGTTTTAAAGCCCAAATATGATACAATGAAGGGCTTTTATACTTGAAATGATCATTTGAAATATCTCATAATGCTTTCCTTGACTGACAAATGCGAAACTAAGAGTCAAAAATATCTTAAACATGAAACTATCTAAATGATTAATTATTAGACTTGGTGACTCTCAAGTAAGATTCCAACCTTAGATTCTTATTAGACTTGATGACTCTCAAGTAAGATTCCAACCTTAGATTCTTATTAGACTTGGTGACTCTCAAGTAAGATTCCAACCTTAGATTCTTATTAGACTTGATGACTCTCAAGTAAGATTCCAACCTTAGATTCTTATTTAGTGTGAGGAATATTCTTTATAATGAGGGTACTTTTTACCTGATAAAACCTTTTCTTTTCAAGTTATACTATAAGGTAATGAAAAGATTCTATACCCGAAATGACCATGAAACACGAAACTAATAAAATATAAACATGAGATAACTTAAATGCTTAATGACAAGACTTAATGGTCCTTAACAATAGAAAAAATCTTTCAAACATGAAACAATTCAAATGCTTGCTCATACGACTCAGTGGCCCCTAAACAGCATTTCAATCTCAAATTCTTAGTAATAACAAAAAATAATCCATATTCTGAGGTTTTCAAAGAAATCTGTTGACCGAAGAAAAGTAACATAAATTGCAAGTAAAAGATCGGGGTATCTTTTCCACAAAAACCTATTGGTTATATTATTGAAATATACAACAATTAAAGGCTTCTATACGTAGAATGAGAATGGGAAGTATTTCGTATATTTCATAATGTTTCCGTAAACCAATAGATACCACATTCATTGAAACTAATAATAAAATAATTTTTTCAAACATAAAATCATTTAAATGCTTAATCACATGATTTAATGGCGACCAAACAACATTTCAACCCTCAGATTCTTACTGGGCATAAAAGATAGTCTTTAGAGTTAGGTTTTCAAGAAAATCTATTAAGATAAGAACACCAAAATTTTCAGGCAAAATTTTTCACCTCTCGCACCTTTCTCTTGACCTCCTGCCTCTTTCTTTTATACATCTCCCACCCATTTACATTTTTTCCCCGCAAAAATCGTCCAAATGCCTCTCTCTTCTATTTCACTAATAATCTTACTTCTTCATCCCACCACTCACTTCCCTTTCTAATCAACCCACCTCCCACGCTTCTCATGCCACAAGCATCTTTTGCGCAAGCCATCACTGCTTCCCTAAATACATCCCATTCCTCCCCCACTCCCCTTACCTCCTTTGTTCTCACCTTTTTCCATTCTGTACTCAGCAAATGGATTTGTATGTAGCATTCATGGATCTGGAGAAGGCATATGATAGAGTTGATAGAGATGCTCTGTGGAAGGGACTAAGACTATATGGTGTAGGAGGCAAGTTGTTAGAAGCAGTGAAAGTTTTTATCGAGGATGTAAGGCATGTGTATGTGTAGGAAGAGAGGCAAGTGATTGGTTCTCAGTGAATGTAGGTTTGCGGCAGGGGTGGGTGATGTCTCCATGGTTGTTTAATTTGTTTATGGATGGGGTTGTTAGGGAGGTGAATGCAAGAGTTTTGGAAAGAGGCGCAAGTATGCAGTCTGTTTGGGATGAGAGAGCTTGGGAAGTGAGACAGTTGTTGTTCGCTGATGATACAGCGCTGGTGGCTGATTCATGTGAGAAACTGCAGAAGCTGGTGACTGAGTCTGGTACAGTGTGTGAAAGAAGAAAGTTAAGAGTAAATGTGAATAAGAGCACGGTTATTAGGTACAGTAGGGTTGAGGGTCAAGTCAATTGGGAGGTAAGTTTGAATGGAGAAAAACTGGAGGAAGGAAAGTGTTTTAGATATCTGGGAGTGGATCTGGCAGCGGATGGGAACCATGGAAGCGTAAGTGAATCATAGGGTGAGGGAGGGGGCGAAAATCCTGGGAGCCTTGAAGAATGTGTGGAAGTCGAGAACATTATCTCGGAAAGCAAAAATGGGTATGTTTGAAGGAATAGTGGTTCCAACAATGTTGTATGGTTGCGAGGCGTGGGCTATGGATAGAGTTGTGCGCAGGAGGGTGGATGTGCTGGAAATGAGATGTTTGAGGACAATGTGTGGCGTGAGGTGGTTTGATCGAGTAAGTAATATAAGGGTAAGAGAGATATGTGGAAATAAAAAGAGCGTGGTTGAGAGAGAAAAAGAGGGTGTTTTGAAATGGTTTGGGCACATGGAGAGAATGAGTGAGGAAAGATTGACCAAGAGGATATATGTGTCGGAGGTGGAGGGAACGAGGAGAAGTGGGAGACCAAATTGGAGGTTGAAAGATGGAGTGAAAAAGATTTTGAGTGATCGGGGCCTGAACATGCAGGAGGGTGAAAGGCGTCCAAGGAATAGAGTGAATTGGATCGATGTGGTATACCGGGGTTGACGTGCTGTCAATGGATTGAATCAGCTCATGTGAAGCGTCTGGGGTAAACCATGGAAAGTTCTGCGGGGCCTGGATGTGGAAAGGGAGCTGTGGTTTCGGGCATTATTACATGACAGCTAGAGACTGAGTGTGAAAGAATGGGGCCTTTGTTGTCTTTTCCTAGCGCTACCCCGCATACATGAGGGGGTAGGGGGATGTTATTCCATGTGTGGCGAGGTGGCGATGGGAATAGATAAAGGCAGACAGTATGAATTATGTACATGTGTATATATGTATATGTCTGTGTGTGTATATATATGTGTACATTGAGATGTATAGGTATGTATATTTGCGTGTGTGGACGTGTATGTATATACATGTGTATTGGGGTGGGTTGAGCCATTTCTTTCGTCTGTTTCCTAGCGCTACCTCCCAAACGCGGGAGACAGAGACAAAGCAAAATAAGTATATATATATATATATGTATATTATTTATTTATTTATTTTGCTTTGTCGCTGTCTCCCGCGTTAGCGAGGTAGCACAAGGAAACAGACGAAAGAATGGCCCAACTCACCTACATACACATGTATATACATACACGTCCACACACGCAAATATACATACCTATATATCTCAAAGTATACATATATATACATATATATATATATATATATATATATATATATATATATATATATATATACACACAGGCATATACATATATGCACATGTACATAATTCATACTGGCTGCCTTTATTCATTCCCATCGCCACCCCGGCACACATGAAAAAAACTCCCTCCCCCCTCATGTGTGCGAGGTTGCGCGAGGAAAAGGCAACAAAGGCCCCATTCGTTCACACTCAGTCTCTAGCTGTCATGTAATAATGCACCGAAACCACAGCTCCCTTTCCACATCCAGGCCCAACAGAACTTTCCATGGTTTACCCCAGACGCTTCACATGCCCTGGTTCAATCCATTGACAGCACGTCGACCCCGGTGTACCACATCGTTCCAATTCACTCTATTCCTTGCACGCCTTTCACCCTCCTGCATGTTCAGACCCCGATCACTCAAAATCTTTTTCACTCCATCCTTCCACCTCCAATTTGGTCTCCCACTTCTCCTCATTCCCTCCACCTCTGACACATATATCTTCTTGGTCAATCTTTCCACACTCATTCTCTCCATGTGACCAAACCATTTCAAAACACCCTCTTCTGCTTTCTCAACCACACTCTTTTTACTACCACACATCTCTCTTACCTTATTATTACTTACTCGATCAAACCACCTCACACCACATATTGTCCTCAAACATCTCATTACCAACACATCCACCCTCCTCCGCACAATTCTATCTATAGCCCACGCCTCGCAACCATATAATATTGTTGGAACCACTATTCCTTCAAACATACCCATTTTTGCTTTCCGAGATAATGTTCTCGACTTCCACACATTCTTCAACGCTCCTAGAACCTACTATATAGGCTGAGGAAGCCTGGACTCAGGCATTTAAGGTCATCGTAAGTGTGACCTTCTCCACCTATGAAGCTCCTGAATCACAACAGTCTTGAACACTGGATGCATTTCATGTCTAATACTTTGATATCTGTCATCATTGTTTGCAAGACATAGTTATGTATTTTTATCACATATATTATTGGTGTTTTGACAAGAAAATAGTGAAATTGGAGAAAAATGTAGCTTAGACATTGAAGCTTATTGATACAGTGGTTAAATTGATGAGAACTGCTATTGACGTTTGTGTAAATAAATTATACATTTCCTTTTTCCATAGCCAGAGGTTGAACCATTATGTGACATTCATTTTTCATTCATTTCAAGCTAGAAGTTTCAGTTTTCTAAATTATTTCTTACATTTTTCATATGTATATATATGTATGTGTGTGTGTGTGTGTATATGTGCGTATGTATGTGTATGTGTGTGTATGTGTATATGTATATATATATATGTATATTATCCCTGGGGATAGGGGTGAAAGAATACTTCCCACGTATTCCTCGCGTGTCGTAGAAAGCGACTAGAGGGGACGGGAGCGGGGGGCCAGAAATCCTCCCCTCCTTGTATTAACTTTCTAAAATGGGAAACAGAAGAAGGAGTCACGCGGGGAGTGCTCATCCTCCTCGAAGGCTCAGAGTGGGGTGCCTAAATGTGTGTGGATGTAACCAAGATGTGAAAAAAGGAGAGATAGGTAGTATGTTTGAGGAAAGGAACCTGGATGTTTTGGCTCTGAGTGAAACGAAGCTCAAGGGTAAAGGGGAAGAGTGGTTTGGGAATGTCTGGGGAGTAAAGTCAGGGGTTAGTGAGAGGACAAGAGCAAGGGAAGGAGTAGCAATACTCCTGAAACAGGAGTTGTGGGAGTATGTGATAGAATGTAAGAAAGTAAATTCTCGATTAATATGGGTAAAACTGAAAGTTGATGGAGAGAGGTGGGTGATTATTGGTGCATATGCACCTGGGCATGAGAAGAAAGATCATGAGAGGCAAGTGTTTTGGGAGCAGCTGAATGAGTGTGTTAGTGGTTTTGATGCACGAGACCGGGTTATAGTGATGGGTGATTTGAATGCAAAGGTGAGTAATGTGGCAGTTGAGGGAATAATTGGTATACATGGGGTGTTCAGTGTTGTAAATGGAAATGGTGAAGAGCTTGTAGATTTATGTGCTGAAAAAGGACTGATGATTGGGAATACCTGGTTTAAAAAGCGAGATATACATAAGTATACTTATGTAAGTAGGAGAGATGGCCAGAGAGCGTTATTGGATTACGTGTTAATTGACAGGCGTGCGAAAGAGAGACTTTTGGATGTTAATGTGCTGAGAGGTGCAACTGGAGGGATGTCTGATCATTATCTTGTGGAGGCTAAGGTGAAGATTTGTATGGGTTTTCAGAAAAGAAGAGTGAATGTTGGGGTGAAGAGGGTGGTGAGAGTAAGTGAGCTTGGGAAGGAGACCTGTGTGAGGAAGTACCAGGAGAGACTGAGTACAGAATGGAAAAAGGTGAGAACAATGGAAGTAAGGGGAGTGGGGGAGGAATGGGATGTATTTAGGGAATCAGTGATGGATTGCGCAAAAGATGCTTGTGGCATGAGAAGAGTGGGAGGTGGGTTGATTAGAAAGGGTAGTGAGTGGTGGGATGAAGAAGTAAGAGTATTAGTGAAAGAGAAGAGAGAGGCATTTGGACGATTTTTGCAGGGAAAAAATGCAATTGAGTGGGAGATGTATAAAAGAAAGAGACAGGAGGTCAAGAGAAAGGTGCAAGAGGTGAAAAAAAGGGCAAATGAGAGTTGGGGTGAGAGAGTATCATTAAATTTTAGGGAGAATAAAAAGATGTTCTGGAAGGAGGTAAATAAAGTGCGTAAGACAAGGGAGCAAATGGGAACTTCAGTGAAGGGCGCAAATGGGGAGGTGATAACAAGTAGTGGTGATGTGAGAAGGAGATGGAGTGAGTATTTTGAAGGTTTGTTGAATGTGTTTGATGATAGAGTGGCAGATATAGGGTGTTTTGGTCGAGGTGGTGTGCAAAGTGAGAGGGTTAGGGAAAATGATTTGGTAAACAGAGAAGAGGTAGTGAAAGCTTTGCGGAAGATGAAAGCCGGCAAGGCAGCAGGTTTGGATGGTATTGCAGTGGAATTTATTAAAAAAGGGGGTGACTGTATTGTTGACTGGTTGGTAAGGTTATTTAATGTATGTATGACTCATGGTGAGGTGCCTGAGGATTGGCGGAATGCGTGCATAGTGCCATTGTACAAAGGCAAAGGGGATAAGAGTGAGTGCTCAAATTACAGAGGTATAAGTTTGTTGAGTATTCCTGGTAAATTATATGGGAGGGTATTGATTGAGAGGGTGAAGGCATGTACAGAGCATCAGATTGGGGAAGAGCAGTGTGGTTTCAGAAGTGGTAGAGGATGTGTGGATCAGGTGTTTGCTTTGAAGAATGTATGTGAGAAATACTTAGAAAAGCAAATGGATTTGTATGTAGCATTTATGGATCTGGAGAAGGCATATGATAGAGTTGATAGAGATGCTCTGTGGAAGGTATTAAGAATATATGGTGTGGGAGGAAAGTTGTTAGAAGCAGTGAAAAGTTTTTATCGAGGATGTAAGGCATGTGTACGTGTAGGAAGAGAGGAAAGTGATTGGTTCTCAGTGAATGTAGGTTTGCGGCAGGGGTGTGTGATGTCTCCATGGTTGTTTAATTTGTTTATGGATGGGGTTGTTAGGGAGGTAAATGCAAGAGTTTTGGAAAGAGGGGCAAGTATGAAGTCTGTTGGGGATGAGAGAGCTTGGGAAGTGAGTCAGTTGTTGTTCGCTGATGATACAGCGCTGGTGGCTGATTCATGTGAGAAACTGCAGAAGCTGGTGACTGAGTTTGGTAAAGTGTGTGGAAGAAGAAAGTTAAGAGTAAATGTGAATAAGAGCAAGGTTATTAGGTACAGTAGGGTTGAGGGTCAAGTCAATTGGGAGGTGAGTTTGAATGGAGAAAAACTGGAGGAAGTGAAGTGTTTTAGATATCTGGGAGTGGATCTGGCAGCGGATGGAACCATGGAAGCGGAAGTGGATCATAGGGTGGGGGAGGGGGCGAAAATTCTGGGGGCCTTGAAGAATGTGTGGAAGTCGAGAACATTATCTCGGAAAGCAAAAATGGGTATGTTTGAAGGAATAGTGGTTCCAACAATGTTGTATGGTTGCGAGGCGTGGGCTATGGATAGAGTTGTGCGCAGGAGGATGGATGTGCTGGAAATGAGATGTTTGAGGACAATGTGTGGTGTGAGGTGGTTTGATCGAGTGAGTAACGTAAGGGTAAGAGAGATGTGTGGAAATAAAAAGAGCGTGGTTGAGAGAGCAGAAGAGGGTGTTTTGAAGTGGTTTGGGCACATGGAGAGGAATGAGTGAGGAAAGATTGACCAAGAGGATTTATTTTTCGGAGGTGGGGGGAACGGGGAGAAGTGGGAGACCAAATTGGGGGTTGAAAATGGATAAAAAAGTTTTGAGTGATGGGGGCCTGAACTGCAGGGGGTGAAGGCGTCCGGAAAGAGTAAATTTGGGTCGATGGGTATCCCGGGGTTGACGTGCTGTCAATGGTTGAATCGCTCATGTGAAGCGTCGGGGGTAACCAGGGAAATTCGGGGGGCCGGATGGGGAAAAGGGAGCTGTGGTTTCGGGCTTTTTTACCATACAGCTAGAACTGGTGTGAAGAAGGGGGCCCTTTGTTGTTTTTTCCTACGTCCCCCGCATACATGAGGGGGTAGGGGATGTTTTCCATGTGTGGCGAGGTGGCGATGGAATAGAAAAAGGGGCGGGACAGTATAAATTATGTACATGGGGTATATATGTAAGTCTGTGTGGGTAATAAAGTGTAAAATTGAGATGTTTTGGTAGGTATTTTTTGGTGGTGTGGAGGTATGTATTTACATGTTATTGGGGGGGGTTTACCCCTTTTTTTTCGTCTTTTCCCTAGCGTTTACTCCCAAACGAGGGGAACGAGCAAGCAAATAAGTATATATATAATATATGTATATTATTTATTTATTTTTTTGCTTGTCGTGTCTCGCCGTTAGCGAGGTAGCACAAGGAAACAGACGAAAGAAGGGCCCCCACTCATCCCACATACACATGTATATACATACACGTCCACCACGCAAATATAAAACCTATTTATCTCAAGTTTAAAATTTAATTTAAATATAATTTTATATAAATTTATATATATATATATATATATATATCCACAGGCATATACATAATGCACATGTACAAATTCATACTGGCTGCCTTTATTCATCCATCGCCACCCCCGGCAAAACATGAAAAAAAAATCCTCCCCCCTCATTGTGCGAGGGTTTGGGGAGGAAAAGGCAACAAAGGGCCCATTCGTTTACACTCAGTCTCTAGCGTCAGTAATAATGCCCGAAACCACAGCTCCCTTTCCCCAAACCCGGCCCAACAAAACTTTTCCCTGGTTTACCCCAGACCTTCACATCCCTGGTTCAATCCATTGACACACGTCGACCCCCGGGGCCACATCTTCCAATTACTCTATTCCTTGCACCCTTTCACCCTCCTGCATGTTTAGACCCGATACTCAAAATCTTTTCACTCCATCCTTCCACCTCCAAAATTTGGGGCTCCCCTTCTCCTCATCCCTTTCCCCCTTTTGACACATATATCTTCTTGGTCAATCTTTCCACACTCATCTCTCCATTGACCAAACCCTTTCAAAACACCCTCTTTGCTTTCTCAACCACCCTTTTTATACCACAATCTCTCTTTTCTTATTATTACTTACCGATCAAACCACTCACACCCCCCCATATTGTCCTCAAACACTCATTACCAACACATCCCCCTCCTCGCAAAAATTCTATCTTTAGCCCACGCCTCGCAACCTATAAATTGTTGAACCTATTCCTTCAAAAACCCATTTGCTTTCCGAGATAATGTTTCCGACTTCCACAAAATTCTTCAAGCTCCCAGAACCTAATATATAGGCTGAGGGAAACCTGGGCTCAGGCATTTAAGTCATCCCTAAGTGTGACTTCTTTCCCCCTTGAAGCCCTGAATCCCCAACAGTCTTGAACAAGGGGTGCATTTCATGTCTAATACTTTGATATCTGTCCATTGTTTGCAAGACATAGTTATGGATTTTACACAATTATTATTGTGTTTTGACAAGAAAATAGTGAATTGGGGGGGAAATTTAGCTTTGACAGGGGAAACTTATTGTTTCGTGGTTAAATGGGTGAGACTGCTATTTAAGTTTGTGAAATAAATTTTTACTTTTTCCCTTTTTTCCCTAGCCCGAGGGTGAACCCCTTATGTGACATTCATTTTTTATTCATTTAAGTTAGGTTTTTAGTTTTTTAAATTATTTTTTACATTTTTTTATGTATTTTATTTTTTATGGGTGTGGGGTTGAATGTGCAATGTTAGGGGTATTGTTTTGTATGGGGTATATGATATTTTATTTTATATATATGTAATTATCCCTGGGGGGGGAAGGGGGGGAAAGATACTTTCCACGATTCCTCGCGTTTTTTTTGGGGAAAGCGCTAGAGGGGACGGGAGCGGGGGGCCAGAAATCCTCCCCTCCTAGTATTAACTTTCTAAAATGGGAAACAGAAGAAGGAGTCACGCGGGGAGTGCTCATCATCCTCGAAGGCTCAGAGTGGGGTGCCTAAATGTGTGTGGATGTAACCAGATGTGAAAAAAGGAGAGATAGGTAGTATGTTTGAGGAAAGGGAACTGGATGTTTTGGCTCTGAGTGAAACGAAGCTCAAGGGTTAAAGGGGAAAGAGTGGTTTTGGGAATGTCTTGGAGTAAAGTCAGGGGTTAGTGAGAGGACAAGAGCAAGGAGAGTAGCAGTACTCCTGAAACAGGAGTTGTGGGAGTATGTGATAGAATGTAAGAAAGTAAATTCTCGATTAATATGGGTAAAACTGAAAGTTGATGGAGAGAGGTGGGTGATTATTGGTGCATATGCACCTGGGCATGAGAAGAAAGATCATGAGAGGCAAGTGTTTTGGGAGCAGCTGAATGAGTGTGTTAGTGGTTTTGATGCACGAGACCGGGTTATAGTGATGGGTGATTTGAATGCAAAGGTGAGTAATGTGGCAGTTGAGGGAATAATTGGTATACATGGGGTGTTCAGTGTTGTAAATGGAAATGGTGAAGAGCTTGTAGATTTATGTGCTGAAAAAGGACTGATGATTGGGAATACCTGGTTTAAAAAGCGAGATATACATAAGTATACTTATGTAAGTAGGAGAGATGGCCAGAGAGCGTTATTGGATTACGTGTTAATTGACAGGCGTGCGAAAGAGAGACTTTTGGATGTTAATGTGCTGAGAGGTGCAACTGGAGGGATGTCTGATCATTATCTTGTGGAGGCTAAGGTGAAGATTTGTATGGGTTTTCAGAAAAGAAGAGTGAATGTTGGGGTGAAGAGGGTGGTGAGAGTAAGTGAGCTTGGGAAGGAGACCTGTGTGAGGAAGTACCAGGAGAGACTGAGTACAGAATGGAAAAAGGTGAGAACAATGGAAGCAAGGGGAGTGGGGGAGGAATGGGATGTATTTAGGGAATCAGTGATGGATTGCGCAAAAGATGCTTATGGCATGAGAAGAGTGGGAGGTGGGTTGATTAGAAAGGGTAGTGAGTGGTGGGATGAAGAAGTAAGAGTATTAGTGAAAGAGAAGAGAGAGGCATTTGGACGATTTTTGCAGGGAAAAAATGAAATTGAGTGGGAGATGTATAAAAGAAAGAGACAGGAGGTCAAGAGAAAGGTGCAAGAGGTGAAAAAAAGGGCAAATGAGAGTTGGGGTGAGAGAGTATCATTAGATTTTAGGGAGAATAAAAAGATGTTCTGGAAGGAGGTAAATAAAGTGCGTAAGACAAGGGAGCAAATGGGAACTTCAGTGAAGGGCGCAAATGGGGAGGTGATAACAAGTAGTGGTGATGTGAGAAGGAGATGGAGTGAGTATTTTGAAGGTTTGTTGAATGTGTTTGATGATAGAGTGGCAGATATAGGGTGTTTTGGTCGAGGTGGTGTGCAAAGTGAGAGGGTTAGGGAAAATGATTTGGTAAACAGAGAAGAGGTAGTGAAAACTTTGCGGAAGATGAAAGCCGGCAAGGCAGCAGGTTTGGATGGTATTGCAGTGGAATTTATTAAAAAGGGGTTGACTGTATTGTTGACTGGTTGGTAAGGTTATTTAATGTATGTATGACTCATGGTGAGGTGCCTGAGGATTGGCGGAATGCGTGCATAGTGCCATTGTACAAAGGCAAAGGGGATAAGAGTGAGTGCTCAAATTACAGAGGTATAAGTTTGTTGAGTATTCCTGGTATATTATATGGGAGGGTATTGATTGAGAGGGTGAAGGCATGTACAGAGCATCAGATTGGAGAAGAGCAGTGTGGTTTCAGAAGTGGTAGAGGATGTGTGGATCAGGTGTTTGCTTTGAAGAATGTATGTGAGAAATACTTAGAAAAGCAAATGGATTTGTATGTAGCATTTATGGATCTGGAGAAGGCATATGATAGAGTTGATAGAGATGCTCTGTGGAAGGTATTAAGAATATATGGTGTGGGAGGCAAGTTGTTAGAAGCAGTGAAAAGTTTTTATCGAGGATGTAAGGCATGTGTACGTGTAGGAAGAGAGGAAAGTGATTGGTTCTCAGTGAATGTAGGTTTGCGGCAGGGGTGTGTGATGTCTCCATGGTTGTTTAATTTGTTTATGGATGGGGTTGTTAGGGAGGTAAATGCAAGAGTTTTGGAAAGAGGGGCAAGTATGAAGTCTGTTGGGGATGAGAGAGCTTGGGAAGTGAGTCAGTTGTTGTTCGCTGATGATACAGCGCTGGTGGCTGATTCATGTGAGAAACTGCAGAAGCTGGTGACTGAGTTTGGTAAAGTGTGTGGAAGAAGAAAGTTAAGAGTAAATGTGAATAAGAGCAAGGTTATTAGGTACAGTAGGGTTGAGGGTCAAGTCAATTGGGAGGTGAGTTTGAATGGAGAAAAACTGGAGGAAGTGAAGTGTTTTAGATATCTGGGTGTGGATCTGGCAGCGGATGGAACCATGGAAGCGGAAGTGGATCATAGGGTGGGGGAGGGGGCGAAAATTCTGGGGGCCTTGAAGAATGTGTGGAAGTCGAGAACATTATCTCGAAAAGCAAAAATGAGTATGTTTGAAGGAATAGTGGTTCCAACAATGTTGTATGGTTGCGAGGCGTGGGCTATGGATAGAGTTGTGCGCAGGAGGATGGATGTGCTGGAAATGAGATGTTTGAGGACAATGTGTGGTGTGAGGTGGTTTGATCGAGTGAGTAACGTAAGGGTAAGAGAGATGTGTGGAAATAAAAAGAGCGTGGTTGAGAGAGCAGAAGAGGGTGTTTTGAAGCGGTTTGGGCACATGGAGAGAATGAGTGAGGAAAGATTGACCAAGAGGATATATGTGTCGGAGGTGGAGGGAACGAGGAGAAGAGGGAGACCAAATTGGAGGTGGAAAGATGGAGTGAAAAAGATTTTGTGTGATCGGGGCCTGAACATGCAGGAGGGTGAAAGGAGGGCAAGGAATAGAGTGAATTGGAGCGATGTGGTATACCGGGGTTGACGTGCTGTCAGTGGATTGAATCAAGGCATGTGAAGCGTCTGGGGTAAACCATGGAAAGCTGTGTATAAGTTTGTTGAGTATTCCTGGTAAATTATATGGGAGGGTATTGATTGAGAGGGTGAAGGCATGTACAGAGCATCAGATTGGGGAAGAGCAGTGCGGTTTCAGAAGTGGTAGAGGATGTGTGGATCAGGTGTTTGCTTTGAAGAATGTATGTGAGAAATACTTAGAAAAGCAAATGGATTTGTATGTAGCATTTATGGATCTGGAGAAGGCATATGATAGAGTTGATAGAGATGCTCTGTGGAAGGTATTAAGAATATATGGTGTGGGAGGAAAGTTGTTAGAAGCAGTGAAAAGTTTTTATCGAGGATGTAAGGCATGTGTACGTGTAGGAAGAGAGGAAAGTGATTGGTTCTCAGTGAATGTAGGTTTGCGGCAGGGGTGTGTGATGTCTCCATGGTTGTTTGATTTGTTTATGGATGGGGTTGTTAGGGAGGTAAATGCAAGAGTCCTGGAAAGAGGGGCAAGTATGAAGTCTGTTGGAGATGAGAGAGCTTGGGAAGTGAGTCAGTTGTTGTTCGCTGATGATACAGCGCTGGTGGCTGATTCATGTGAGAAACTGCAGAAGCTGGTGACTGAGTTTGGTAAAGTGTGTGGAAGAAGAAAGTTAAGAGTAAATGTGAATAAGAGCAAGGTTATTAGGTACAGTAGGGTTGAGGGTCAAGTCAATTGGGAGGTGAGTTTGAATGGAGAAAAACTGGAGGAAGTGAAGTGTTTTAGATATCTGGGAGTGGATCTGTCAGCGGATGGAACCATGGAAGCGGAAGTGGATCATAGGGTGGGGGAGGGGGCGAAAATTTTGGGAGCCTTGAAAAATGTGTGGAAGTCGAGAACATTATCTCGGAAAGCAAAAATGGGTATGTTTGAGGGAATAGTGGTTCCAACAATGTTGTATGGTTGCGAGGCGTGGGCTATGGATAGAGTTGTGCGCAGGAGGATGGATGTGCTGGAAATGAGATGTTTGAGGACAATGTGTGGTGTGAGGTGGTTTGATCGAGTAAGTAACGTAAGGGTAAGAGAGATGTGTGGAAATAAAAAGAGCGTGGTTGAGAGAGCAGAAGAGGGTGTTTTGAAATGGTTTGGGCACATGGAGAGAATGAGTGAGGAAAGATTGACCAAGAGGATATATGTGTCGGAGGTGGAGGGAACGAGGAGAAGAGGGAGACCAAATTGGAGGTGGAAAGATGGAGTGAAAAAGATTTTGTGTGATCGGGGCCTGAACATGCAGGAGGGTGAAAGGAGGGCAAGGAATAGAGTGAATTGGAGCGATGTGGTATACAGGGGTTGACGTGCTGTCAGTGGATTGAATCAAGGCATGTGAAGCGTCTGGGGTAAACCATGGAAAGCTGTGTAGGTATGTATATTTGCGTGTGTGGACGTGTGTATGTACATGTGTATGGGGGGGGGGGTTGGGCCATTTCTTTCGTCTGTTTCCTTGCGCTACCTCGCAAACGCGGGAGACAGCGACAAAGTATAAAAAAAAAAAAAAAAAAAAAAAAAAAAATATATATATATATATATATATATATATATATATATATATATATATATATATATATACACATATATATACACCATATCGTTCCAATTCACTCTATTCCTTGCACTTCTTTCACCCTCCTGCATGTTCAGGCCCCGATCACTCAGAATCTTTTTTCACTCCATCTTTCCACCTCCAATTTGATCTCCCACTTCTCCTCTTTCCCTCCACCTCTGACACATATATCCTCTTTGTCAATATTTCCTCACTCATTCTCTCCATGTGACCAAACCATTTCAAAACACCCTTTTCTGCTCTCTCAACCACACTCTTTTTATTACCAAACATCTCTCTTACCCTTTCAGTACTTACTCGATCAAACCTTCTCACCTCAATATATATATATTGTCCTTAAACATCTCATTTCCAGCACATCCACCCTCCTCCGCACAACTCTATCTATAGCCCACGCCTCGCAACCATATAGCATTGTTGGAACCACTATTCCTTCAAACATACCCGTTTTTGCTTTCCAAGATAACGTTCTCGACTTCCATACATTTTTCAACGCTCCCAGAACTTTCGCCCCCTCCCCCACCCTATGATTCACTTCCGCTTCCATGATTCCATCACTGCCAAATCCACTCCAAGATATCTAAAACACTTCACTGCCTCCAGTTTTTCTCCATATATATATATATTTTTTTTTTGCTTTGTCGCTGTCTCCCGCGTTTGCGAGGTAGCGCAAGGAAACAGACGAAAGAAATGGCCCAACCCACACTCATACACATGTATATACATACGTCCACACACGCAAATATACATACCTACACAGCTTTCCATGGTGTACCCCAGACGCTTCACATGCCCTGATTCAATCCACTGACAGCACGTCAACCGCGGTATACCACATCGATCCAATTCACTCTTATTTCTTGCCCTCCTTTCACCCTCCTGCATGTTCAGGCCCCGATCACACAAAATCTTTTTCACTCCATCTCTCCACCTCCAATTTGGTCTCCCACTTCTCCTCGTTCCCTCCACCTCCGACACATATATCCTCTTGGTCAATCTTTCCTCACTCATTCTCTCCATGTGCCCAAACCATTTCAAAACACCCTCTTCTGCTCTCTCAACCACGCCCTTTTTATTTCCACACATCTCTCTTACCCTTACGTTACTTACTCGATCAAACCACCTCACACCACACATTGTCCTCAAACATCTCATTTCCAGCACATCCATCCTCCTGCGGACAACTCTATCCATAGCCCACGCCTCGCAACCATACAACATTGTTGGAACCACTATTCCTTCAAACATACCCATTTTTGATTTCCGAGATAATATATATCTTACCAAAACTCTTTCTGATTTAAAACCAAAACGTAACATAATGAAAAGCTTCTATATTTGAAATTATCTTGGGAAAACTCTCCTAATGCTTCCTTAGAACGACAGTAAATACGAAACTGACAATCAAAACATCATTCAAACAAGAACTAATTTAACTTCTTAATTGCAGGACTTGATGGCCCCTAAACATTTCAACCCTAGATTCTTACTGACCATAAAGAATAGTCCTTGTCCTGAGGTTTTAAAGGAAATATATTAAACGAAGAGAAATAACAAAAATTGCAGATAATAGTTTAGGGTATTTCTTTTTTTGCTCGAGAAACATTTTCTTAAAAAAATGATATATGATATAATAATGGGTTTCTATACTTGAAAAGATCATAGACAATATCTAATAATGCTTCCTCAGACCGACATATACTTAAGGAATAATCAGAAGGTTTTGCAAACAAGAAATCATTAAAATGCTGAAATACAGGACTTAATGGCCTCCAAAAAACAGCATTTCAACCCCATATTCACATTAATCATGAAAATATTCTTATACTGAAGTCTTTAATGAAATCTATCAAACTAAGAAAAATACCAAAAATCATGGGTTCAAGTTTTTGTTTTTTGTTAAAAATCATCTTTTAAATTAATATATTATATGATGAAAAGGTTTATCTACTTAAGATAACCATAAGAAATATTTCATATATTTTCCCAGAACATGAGATACCCAAAAATGTGAAACTAGTAATGAAAAAGATCTTTCGAACATGAAATCATTTAAATGCTTAATTACAGGACTTAATGACACCCCGAAACAATATATGAATCCCAGATTCTTATTGAGCATAAACAAGACTTGCTATCTTGAGGTTTTCAAGGATATGTATAAACCGAAGAAAAATACCAAAAACTGCAGGTAATAATTTATGGAATTTTTGTTAACAAAACTCTTTCCTTTTGAAAACGAAGATATATTACAATGAAAGGTTTCTATACTTGAAAATATCTTGGGAAAATTCTCATAATGCTTCCCCAGACTGACAAATATCCAGTAAATACGAAACTAATAAGGAATATACCATTCAAACAAGAATTCATTTAAATGTTTAAGTACAAGACTTAATATCCCACCACAACATCTCAACCCCTGATTCTCATAAAGGACAGAGATATCCTTATACTGTAGTTCTTGATCAAATCTATTAATCGAAGAAAATGCCAGAAAAATTGTAGGTTATAGTTCAAGGTATTTTGTTTCCTGAAAATCCCTATTTTCAAATGGATATACTGTATTACATAACGCTTCTGTACTAGAGATGATCATGAGAAATATCTGATAATGTTTCCCCAGGACCGAGAAAACCCCAAACTACGAAACTAGTAATAAAAAATCTTTCGAACTGGAAATCATTTAAATGCTTCTTTGCAGGACTTAATGGCATCCACAAATTTGAACCCCAGATTCTTACTGAGCATGAAGACGAATCCTTGTGATAAGGTTTTCAAGGAAATGTATCATCCTGAGAAAAATACTTAGAATTGCAGGTCATCATTCAGGGAATCTTTTACTCCAAAAAATCTTTATGTTTTGTAATTGTATTATAACAATAAAAGGCTGCTGTACTTGAAACGATCATGGCAAATATCTCATAATTATTTCCTTGACTGACAAATACACACTGAATATGTAAAATACATTTAGAAATCTCCCAAATATGAAATAATTGAAATGTTTTATTAGAAATGTAAATAGGGCACAAACAACATTTCAACCCTAGATTCCCATTGAGCAAGAAAATTAGCTCATATACTGAGCTTTTCATTGCAATATATCAAACTAATAACTATGATTGCAAGTTCAGGTATGTTTTTGCTCCATTTTTGTTTTTGTTTTACATTAGAATACAACACAATAAAAGGGTTCTGTTCTTGATATAATCATGGGAAATATCAAATAATGCTTTCCACACTGACATATACCAAATATAATCAGGAAATCTTTGCAACAAGATATCATTTGAATGCTCAGTTACAGAACTTAATGGCTCCCAAACAATATTTGAACCTGAGATTCTTATTGACCATAAGAAATTGTCCTTATACTGAGGTTTGTAAAGAAATATTTCAAACTCAGAAAAATAATTAAACTTGCCAAAAATCTTCATATTTCATGATAGAAATATATCATAACGAAAGACTACTTTACTTGAAATCATCTTGGGATATATCTCATAATGTTTTCCCAGATCGAAGGATACGAAACTAATAATAAAAATCTTTCGAACATGGTATCATTTGAATGCTTAATTACAGGACTTCGTGGCTCCCAAACAACATTTCAACCCCAGATTTTTATGATGAGGTTTTTAAGGAAATTAATTAACCTAAGAAAAATGCCAAAATATACAGATGATATTTCTTGGTATTTCTTGCACGTAAAAGCTTTTCTTTTAAAATTGAAATACAACATATTGAAGAACTTCTCTACTTAAAATCATCAGTCATCATGGGAAATATCTCAGAATACTTTCCCAGACCGACAGATACCCGATGAATACGAAACTATAATACAGAAATCTTTGAAATAAGAGAAATTTGAATGCTTAAATGCAGGACTTACTGGCCTCCAAATATTTCAACCTTAGATTCTTATTGAACATAAAAAAATTCTTATACTGAAGCTTTTAAGAAAATACTTTAAAGTAAAAAAATACCAAAAATAGTATGTAGCAGCTCAGGGTATTTTCTTTTCAACAAAAATCTTTTTATTTTCAAATTGATACATTATGTAATGACTAAGATATACCCCCAAACATACGAAACTAGTAATCAGAAAATGTTTCGATCATGAAATTATTCAAATGCTAAATTACAGGCCTTAATGGCTCCCTCAAAGAACACTTCAACCCTACACTCTTATTGAACATAAAATATTGTGCTCATTCTGAGCTCTTTAAGGAAATACATTTAACAGTTCAGGGTATCTTTTTTTTTTTTTTTTGCCTACAAATCTATATATTTCAGACATGAAATATAACATAATGAAAGGCTTCTGTGCTAAAACATTTTCATGGCAAATATCTTATTATGTTTCTTAAGATCGAGAGATGCCCAATGAATAGGAAAATATTAACCAAAAATAATCTTTTGAATATGATATCATTTAAATGCTTAATCACAGGACTTAATGACTCCCAAACAACATATCAACCCCAGATTCTTATTTAGCATGGAAAGTAGTCCCATAATGAGGATGTTACGAAATCTATTGGACTAAGAACATTACCAAAAATTGAAGATAATAATTTAAGGTATCTTTTACCCGAAAAACTTCTTTTGAATTGAAATACTTGAAATTATAATGGGAAATATCTATAATGCTTCCCTTTATCGACAGAACTAGTAAATACGAAACTAATATCATAAAAATTATAAATTATAAATGTTTAATCACAAGACTTGATGTTCCTTAAAACAACATCTCAACCCCCAGATCTCATTGAGCATAAAGTATCTTCTACTGAAGTTTTTAATGAAATCTATTAAACTAAGAAAAATACCAAAAATTTTTGCCGATAGTTCAAGCTCATTTCCCAAAAATCTTTCTATTTTCAAATTAATATGTTATACAATGAATAGCTTCTCTGCTAGAGATAATCATAAGAAATACCTGATAATGTTTTCCCAGGCCGAGATATACCCAAAAAAATCGAAACTATGAATCAAAAAATCTTTCGTACAAGAAAACATTTGAATGGTTAATTACTGGACCTAATGGCACCCCTAAAATCTCAACCGTAGATTCTTACTGAGTATGGAAAAGGGTTCTTATCCTGAAGTTTTCAAGGAAAATATATATACCTGAGAAAAATACCCAAAAATCTCATGTTTTGAAATTGAAATATAACATAATGAAAGGTTGCTACACTTGAAAAGGTCATAAGAAATACCTCATAATGATTCCCTTGACCGACAAATACACAATGAATGTGAAAAAAGTGATGAAAATATCTTTCAAATACAGAATACTCTAAATGCTAAATCACATGACTTAATAGTTCCTCAAACAACAGTTTAACCCTAGATTCTTATTGATCAAGATAAATAACTCTTATACTGCGGTTTTCCAGGTAGTGTATTAATCCAAGGAAAAAAAAATCTATTACCGAGTCAAAATATGCTTTTGCCCGTTTTTTTTTTTATTGAAATATAATAAAAGGTTTCCATACCTGAAATGATCATGGGAAATATCTAATCATATTTCCCCAGACCGGCATCTACCATATAGATACGGTACTCATAAACAGAAATCATTTACAGGATTCAATGTCCAATGTCCTTATACTCAGGTTTCAAGTTAAGCTACTAACCAAAGAAAGATATTAGAAACTGCAGGTAATATCATATTTCATGATGCTATTTGTCTTAAAGACAAATATAAGGTAATGAAAGTCCTTTATACATGATAACATCATGGAAAAATCCCATAAAGCTCCCTCAGATTGACAGAAACCTAGCAAATGCGAAAATAATAATCAAAATTTTTTTCAATTACGAGATCCTTTAAACGACCAAGTACAAGATTTAATGACCCCTAAACAACATTTCAGTCCTAGATTCTTATTGAGCATGGAAATGACTCCTATTTATACTGAAAATTTCAAGGAAATTACTCCTATTCATACTGAAGATTTCAAGGAAATTACTCCTATTTATACTGAAGATTTCAGGGAAATTATCCTATTCATACTGAAGATTTCAAGGAAATCTATTAACCTAAGAAAAATATCAAGAATTACAAGGTATTCTTTGCCCAAAAAGCAATGTCTTAGAATTTTGATAGGATATATTGAAAGGCTTCGACGCTTGAATTATAAATTATCGTAGGAAATATCTCCTCATGCTTCCCTAGACCGACAGATACCCATTAATATGAAAGTAATATCAAATATCTTTCAAACATGAAATCTTATAAATGCTTAATTACAGGACCTAATGGCCCATAACAATATTTTTTCATTATACGAAGTTTTCAAGGAAATCTATTTACATAATACAAAATATTGCAAGTAATATTTCAGGGGATCATCTTTTTGCCCAGAAAAACTTTGTTTTGAAATTGAAATATAACATAATGAGAGGATTCTATAATTGAAATGGTCATGGAAAATATCTCATAATACTTCCCCAGACTGACAGATACTCAATATATACCAAAGTAATAATCAGAAATTCTTTTAAACTTGAAATATTTCAATCCTTAGTTACTGGACGTAATGGCTCTCAAAAAACTTTTCAACTCCAGATTCATATTGAGAATGAAAAACTAGTGACAGTATTTGGGTTCTCAAGGAAATCTATTAAACTAATAAACATCAAAATTACATATAATAATCAAGTGTATTTTTTGCCCAGTTATCCTTTAGATTTAAAACTGAAATACAGTAAAAGGCTTCTTTCTATACTTGAAATGTCTGTGGGAAATATACCATATTGCTTCTTCAAAACGAGAGATACCCAATAAATAAGAAAGTAATAATAAGAAAGATCTTTCAAACATGATATCACTTAAAGTCACAGGACGTAATGGTCCCCAAACAACATTGCAACCCTCTTTCATTATCAAACATGAAAAATAGTCATATTTATAATGAGGTTTTCAAGGAACTCTATTAACCGAAGAAAAAACAATGAAATTCAGGGTATTTTTTTTCTTGAAAACGTTTTGTTCTAAAACTGAAATATAATAGAAGGCTTCTATACTTGAAATGATCATGAGAAATATTTCTTAATGCTTCCCCAGACAGAAAAATGAATAAATACGAAACTGATGATCATAGATTTTTTCAATAAGAAATCATGTAAAAGATTATTTACGAGACTTGATGATCCCTGAACAACATTTCAACCCTAGATTCTTATTAAGTATGAAAAATATTCCTCATAATTATGTTTTCAAGGAAAACTAGCTATCGAAGAAAAATACAAAAAGTTGTGAGTGATTTTTTGCTAGATTAATTTTTTCTTTTACAATTAAAATATAACGTAATGAAAGGCTTCTATAATTGACATGATCATGAGAAATATTTCTAAATGTTTCACCAGACTGAGAAACACCAAACAAAATACAAAACCAATGATAAAGAATTCCTTCAAACAGGTAATCATTTAAATACACAAGACTTATTGGCTCCCAAACAACAGTTCAACCCAAGATTCTTATCTAACACTTAAATCAGTCCTTAAAATGAGGTTTTCAAGGAATTCTATTAACCTAAGAAAATACCAAAAATTGCAGTTAAGATTTGTTCAGGGTGGTTTTTGCCCTAAAACTATTTGTTTTAAAATTTAGATATGATATAATGTAATGTCTCTATACTTGTAATGATCATGGGAAATATTTATCATATTCCCCAGAACGATAGATATCCAATAAATGCGAAAGTAATTATCTAAAAAATATTTCAAGCATGAACACATGTAAATGATTACAAGACTTAAGGATCCCTAGACAAAATTCTAATGACACATTAAAATCATGTATGAAGAATAGTCCTAATACTTAGGTCTTCAAGGATATCTATTAAGCTAAGAAAAATACCAAAAATGGCAGATAATTTCTTTAAAAAATCGTTTAAAAGTTGGAATATAAACCTTTTATATCTAATATGACTATGAAAAAATATTTCTCAATACCTCCCCAAACCGAAAGATACGAATAAAAGCAAATATAGTGATCATAAAACCTTTCAAACATGAAATCATTTAAATTTACAGTACTTAATGACCCCCTAAACAACATTTCAGCCCCAGATTCCTATTGAAGAATAAAATATTTCTTATACTGAGGTAATTCAGGAAATCTATAAACCTGAAAAATACTAAAAAAAACTGCAGGTTCAGGTTATTTTTTGCCCAACAAATTTTGATTTCAAAATTGAAGTATATAATAATATATGGTTTTTATGTTCAAATTGATCATGGTAAGTATCTCATAACACTTCCCCAGACCGCCATAAATTCTATGTATTCAAAAATGATAGTACAAAAAAAAAAAAAATCAAACATGAAATCAGTTAATTGCTTACCTAAAGTACTTAATGGCCCACAAATAACATTTCAAACCCTGACTCTTACTGAGCATAAAAAGTAGTCCTTATACTGAGGTTTTCAATGAATTTATCAACTAAGAAAAAATCCAAAAAATTGCAGGTAATAGTTCAGTGTAGTTTTCACTCTAAAGTCTTTTTGTTCTAAAATTGAAATAAAGCAATGAAAGGCCTCGATGCCTTAAATGATCACGGGAAATATGTCATGATGCTTACCCAGACCGGTAGATGCCCAATAAACGTGAAACACGATAATAAGAAAAAAAATCAAACTTGAAATCATATAAATGACTAACTAGAATACTTAAAAATCCAAATAATAGTTCGATCCTAGGTTCTTACTGTGTCTGAAAAATAGTTCATGTAATGAAGTTTTAAGAGTGCGTATTTACCTAAGAACAATGCCAAAATTGCAGGTAATTCTTTGCCAGATGAACATTTTCTAGTAAAGTGAAATATAACTGATTGAAAGACTGTTATACTCTAAACATTTCATAATGTTTCCTTAGATCGACAGATACTAAATAAATGCAGAACTAATCATATGAAAAATTTTTCAAAACTGAAATCGTTTCAATCCACAGGACTTGATCGCCTCAAAACATTTAACTCCATATTCTTATTGAGCAAAGAAAAATAAATTCATACTGAGGTTTTCCAGAAAAATACTATAACACTACTTCCTTTTTTTGCCCGAATAGTTGCAGGTTTTAGAATTAAATCTTGATAAAAGGATTCTATACTGGAAATGACAATGGAAAAAATCTCGTAACAATTTCCCCGTTCCGACATATGACAATTAAATACAAAAATAATTAAAAATCTTTCAAACATGAAATCATTTAAATAGTTCCAGGACTTAACGCCCTATAAACAATACATCATCCTCAGATTCTCATTAAGAATGAAAAATTGTCCTTACACTGAGGTTTTCAAGAAAATTCAATGAACTAATAAAAGTATGAAAAATCAAATGTAAAAGTTCAGGGTACCTTTCGCCCGAAAACCTCTCTGTTTTATACTGAAATATAACATAATGAACTTCTATGCCCGTAATGATCACGGAAATATTTCATAAAGCTTCCCTAGACCGACACATACTAAATAAATACAAAATTGATATATAAAAATCTATTAAACATGGAATTCTTTAAATATTTTATCATAGGACTTAATGACCCCAAACAACATTTCAACCTCAAATTCTTACTGAGCATAAAAATCATTTCTTACACTAAAGTTTTCAAGGAATTTAATAAACTAGGAAAAATACCAAAAATTCCAGGTATTTTTGGGCAGGATTTTTTTTGTTTTTGTTTTAGAACTGATGTATAACATACTGAAAAGCTTCGATAATTGAAGTCATCACAGAAAATATCCCATTATGTTTTCCTGGACCGACAGATACACATTAGATACAAAAGTGATAATATAGAATCTTTCAAACACAAAATCCTTTAAGTGCTTAATTACAGGATTTAATGGCCCTAAACAACATTTCAATCCTAGACTCTTATAAAGCCTAAAAATGTTCCTGATACGGATGTTTTAAAAGAAATTTATTCACCTACAAAAAATTAAAGTACTGCCCAAAAAGCTTTGTTTCAAAATCGAAATATAACACAATGAGAGACTTCTACAACTGAAATGATCATGGGATATATCTCAAAATGCAGCCCTACACCAATATGTATCCAGTGAATACGAAACTAATAACCAAAAAATCTTTAAACATGAAATCATTTAAATGCTTAATCATACGTCTTAATGGCTCCCAAACAACATTTCAAATCCATTTTCTTAGAATAAAAAGTAGTCCATATTCCGAGATTTTGAAGGAAATCTATTAAAGTAAGAGAAATACCAAAATTCGCAGGTAATAGTTCAGGTATCATTTTATTCTATCTTTTTTTTTTTTTTTTTGCCCCAAATCTTCTTGTCTAAGACTAGGATTTAGAAAATTAATGGCTTCTATACTTCAAATGATAATGGAAATTATCTCATAATGCTTCCCTAGAATGAGAGATATCCAGTAAATACGTAACTAATCGCAAGAAAATATCAAAGGATGAAATCATTTAAATGCTTGATTACAGGACTGAATGTCCCCTAAACAACTTATCAATTCTAAATTCTTACTGAGCACGAAAAATATATCTTATACTGAACTTTTCAGGGAGATCTATCAACCTAAGAAGAAAACTGCAGGACAGTTTTTGCTGTAAAGAATTTTTTTATTGAAAACTGAAATATAACATTATGAAAGGCTTTTATATGTAAAATAATTACGAGAAATATCACATAATGCTTCAGCAAATCCACATATACCCTATTAATACGAAACTAATAAAAAAATTCAAACATAGAATAATTTAAAGCTTTATTACACGACTTGATAACTTCTAAACAACATTTGAATCCAAGATTCTTGTTGTGCACAAAAAAATGCTCCATATACTGAGGGTTTCAAGGAAATCTATTACCCTAAGAAAAATATAAAAGATTGCAGGTTCAAGGTATTTTCTGCCCTAAAATCTTTGTGTTTTAGAACTGAAATATAGCATAATAAAACGCTTTTATACTTAATGCTTCCCTAAAGAGATAGATACCTATTAAACATGAAAGTAATAATTTGAAATATCTTTCAAAATGAAATAATCTAATAGGTTAATTACTTGACATAATGGCCCCAAAACATTTCAACGCCACATTCTTGTTGAGCATAAAAAAATAGTCCTTGTACTGAGGTTTTCAAGTAAATTTATTAAACAAAAAATGAATACAAAAAATTGTTGATGCAATTTGTCCTAAAAACTTGCTTTTTCCAAGTTGAAATATAATGAAAGACTTTAGTGTTTGGTTTCATGGGAAACGTCCTATAATGCTCTCCTGGGCTGATAGATTAACAAATAATGCGAAACTAATAACTGAAAAAATCTTTCAGTCATAGAATAATCTAAATGATTATTTACAAGATTTATGACCCCAAACAATATTTCAACCCCAGATTCATACTTAATATGAAGAATAGTCCTAATACTGAGGTTTTCAAGGAAATCTATGAAAGATTCTAAAAAATTGCAGACAACAGTTCAGGCCATTCTTACTCGAAAAACGTTTTGTCATAAAATTGAAATATATCATAATGAAAAGTTTTGATACGTGAAATCATTATCGGAAACATCTCATTATGCTACCCCAGACTGATATATACGCACTGAATATGAAACTAATAATGAAGAAATAGTTCAAACATGTAATCATTTAAATTCCTGATTACAGGACTTAATGGCCCTTGACAACATTTCAACCACGAATTCAGAAAATGAAAAATGTTCCTTATGTGGAGGTTTTCAAGGATATATATTTACCTAATAGACATTCAAAATATTGCAAGTAATCCATGTAGAGGTCTGTGGGGCCTGGATGTGGAAAGGTAGCTGTGGCTTCGGTGCATTATACATGACCTAGAGACAGTGTGAACGAATGTGGCCTTTGTTGTCTTTTCCTGGCGCTATCTCGCAGAAGCAGGGGGTAACGATGTTATTTCCTGTGGGGCCTGATAGCACCAGGAATGGATGAAGTAGCAAGTATGAATATGTACAGTCACAGAACAAAGAATCAGGACACAGTTGGCGAAGTCTGGCAACAGCCCCATTTGTAAACACGGAGATGGTAGTGAAGAGTCATGAATGCAGGGGAACATTTGTGTCATAGTGTGTGATTGGCCGACGTATCGCAGTCTCAGTCACTGCCATGTAGTTATATATTGGGGAGGATACTGTGTATGAATACTCTATGTTATAGTTGTGCTATATATATATATATATATATATATATATATATATATATATATATATATATATATATATATATATATATATATACATATATATATATATATATATATATATATATATATATATATATATATATATATATATATACATAATGTATTTCAAAATGGGGTGTCTAAATGTGTGTCGATGTAACACAGATGAGAAAAAAGGATAGATAGGTAGTATGTTTGAGTAAAGGAACCTGGATGTTTTGGCTCAGTGAAATGAAGCTCAAGGGTAAAGGGGAAGAGTGGTTTGGGAATATCTTGTGAGTAAAGTCGGGTTGGTGAGAGGACAAGAGCAAAGAAAGGAGTAGCACTACTCCTGAAGCAGGAGTTGTGGGAGTATGTGATAGAGTGTAAGAAAGTAAACTCTAGATCGATATGGGTAAAACTGAAAGTGGATAGAGAGAGATGGGTGATTATTGGTGCCTATGCACCAAGTCATGAGAAGAAAGATCATGAGATGCAAGTGTTTGGGACAGCTGAGTGAGTGTGTTAGCAGCTTTGATGCACGAGACCGAGTTATAGTGATAGGTGATTTGAATGCAAAGGTGAGTAATGTGGCAGTTGAAGGCATAATTGGCGTACATGGGGTGTTCAGTGTTGTAAATGGAAATAGAGAGGAGCCTGTGGTACTGCGTGCTGAAAAAGGACTGGTGACTGGAAGTACATGGTTTAAAAAGAGAGATATACATAAGTATACGTATGTAAGTAGGAGAGATGTCCAGAGAGCGTTATTGGATTACTTGTTGATTGATAGGCGCGTGAAAGAGACTTTTGGATGTTAATGTGCTGAGAGGGGCAGCTGGAGGGATGTCTGATCATTATTTTGTGGAGGTGAAGGTGAAGATTTGTAGAGGTTTTCAGAAAAGAAGAGAGAATGTTGGGATGAAAAGAATGGTGAGAGTAAGTGAGCTTGGAAACGAGCCTAGTGTGAGAAAGTACCAAGAGAGATTGAGTGCAGAATGCAGAATGCAAATGACGTAAGGGGAGTGGGAGAGGAATGCGGTGTATTTAGAGAAGCAGTGATGACTTGCGCAAAAGATGCCTGTGACATGAGAAAGGTGGGAGTCGGGCAGATTAGAAAGGGTAGCGAGTGGTGGGATGAAGAAGTAAGATTCTTAATGAAAGAGAAGAGAGAGGCATTTGGACGATTTTTGCAGGGAAATAGTGCAAATAACTGGAAATGTATAAAAGAAAGAGGCAGGAGGTCAAGAGGAAGGTGCAAGATGCGAAAAAGAGAGCAAATGAGAGTTCGGATGAGAGAGTATCGTTAAATTTTAGGTAGGATAAAAAGATGATTTGTAAGGAGGTAAATAAAGTGCGTAAGACAAGAGAACAAATGGGAACATCGGAGAAGGGGGCTAACGGGGAGGTAATAACAATTAGTGGTGAAGTGATAAGGAGATGGGGTGAGTATTTTGAAGGTTTGTTGAGTGTGGCAGATATAGAGTGTTTTGGTCGAGGTGGTGTGCAAGCGAGAGGGTCAGGGAGAATGGTTTGGTAAAGAGAGAAGAGGTAGTAAAAGCTTTGCGGAAGATAAAAGCCGGCAAGGCGGCGGGTTTGGATGGTATTGCAGTGGAATTTATCAAAAACGGGGGTGACTGTGTTGTTGACTGATTGGTGAGGATATTCCTTGTATATATGGTTCATGGTGAAGTGCCTGAGGATTGGTGGAATGCATGCATAGTGCCATTATTCAAAGGCAAAGGGGATAAAGGTGAGTGCTCAAATTACAGAGGTATAAGTTTGTTGAGTATTCCTGGGAAATTATATGGGAGGGTATTGACTGAGAGGGTGAAGGCATGTACAGAGCATCAGATTGGGGAAGAGCAATGTGGTTTCAGAAGTGGTAGAGGATGTGTGGATCAGGTGTTTGCTTTGAAGAATGTATGTGAGGAATACTTAGAAAAACAAATGAATGTGTATGTAGCATCTATGGATCTGGAGAAGGCATATGATAGAGCTGATAGAGATGCTCTGTGGAAGGTACTAAGAGTATATGGTGTGGGAGGTAAGTTGCAAGAAGCAGTGAAAAGTTTTTATCTTGTATGTAAGGCATGTGTACGAGTAGGAAGAGACGAGAGTGAATGGTTCCCAGTAAATGTCGGTTTGCGGCAGGGGTGTGTGATGTCTCCATGGTTGTTTAATTTGTTTATGGATGGGGTTGCTAGGGAGGTGAGTGGAAGAGATTTGGAGAGAGGAGCAAGTATGCAGTCTGTTGTGGATGAGAGTCAGTTGTTCGCTGACGATACAACGCTGGTGGCTGATGCGGGTGAGAAACTGCAGAAGCTGGTGACTGAGTTTGGTAAAGTGTGTGAAAGAAGAGAGCTGAGAGTAAATGTGAATAAGAGCAAGGTTATTAGGTACAGTAGGGTTGAGAGACAAGTCAATTGGGAGGTAAGTCTGAATGGAGAAAAACTGGAGGAAGTGAAGTGTTTTAGATATCTGGGAGTAGATTAACTAGCGGATGGAACCATGGAAGCGGAAGTGAGTCACAGGTTGGGGAAGGGGGCGAATTCTCTGGGAGCGTTGAAGAATGTGTGAATGTGTGGAAGGCGAGGACGTTATCTCAGAGAGCAGAAATGGGTATGTTTGAAGGAACAGTGGTTCCAACAATGTTATATGGTTGCGAGGCGTGGGACTATAGGGTTGTGCGGAGGAGGCTGGATGTTTTGGAAATGGGATGTTTGAGGACAATATGTGGTGTGAGGTGGTCTGATCGAGCAAGTAATGAAAGGGTAAGAGAGATGTGTGGTAATAAAAAGAGTGTGGTTGAGAGAGAAGAGGGTTTATTGAAATGGTCGGGTCACATGGATAGAATGAGTGAGGAAAGATTGACAAAGAGAAATTATGTGTCACAGGTTGAGAGAACGAGAAGTGGGAAACCAAATTGGAGGTGGAAGGATGGGGTGAAAAAGATTTTGAGCGATCGGGGCCTACAGATACAGGAGGGTGAAACGCGCGCAAGGAATAGAGTGAATTGGAACGAAGTGGTATACCGGGGTCGACGTGCTGTCAATGGATTGAACCAGGGCATGTGAAGCGTCTGTGATGAAGCATGGAAAGTTTTGTGGGGCATGAATGTGGAAAGGGAGCTGTGGTTTTGGTGCATTACACATGGCAGCTAGAGACTGAGGTGAACGAATGTGGCATTTGTTGTCCTTTCCTAGCGCTACCTCGCGCGCGTGCGGGGGGGAGAGGGTGCAATTTCATGTGTGGCAGGGTGGCGACAAGAATGGATGAAGGCAGGAAGTATGAATATGTACATGTGTATGTGGGTGGGTTTGGCCTTTCTTTCGTCTGTTTCTTTGCGCTACCTCGCTAACAAGGGAGACAGCGACAAAGTATAATAAATATATATATAGATGAATAAATGAATAAATGTATATATTATATATATATATATATAAATATAAATATATATATATATATATATATATATATATATATATATATATATATATATATATATATATATATATATATATATATATATATCATTTGTAATACGTTAGTATAATATCTATCCACAGCGCACATTTCATTAAATGTGTTAGAAATTCTAACTCATATTTAGTGCAGTGCGCAACTAAAGGTATTTGTGGAGTCAACAGCAGCTGTCTGGGGTGTGGGTTCACTATGAGACCGAAGTCTCAAATGTTTCATTAATTCACATCAAATGAAATACTATATTAATGCCTTCGTCTACATGCTTTACTAACGGGTACATCACTGAAATACGACGTTGTTGTTAAAAAATCTTTATCACTTAGTTATATTCTAAGTAAATACAAGGTGCCTCCCTTGAAGACAGACAGAGCTTCATCGAGGACATACACATTCATTATTTGTTACTTCCTTCATTCAACTGGTAAAAAAGTCATTGACGTTACTAAACTAATGTTTCCTCTGTCCATGATAAAAACAGATTGTGGCCCTGATACTCATATCATTCCTCTTTGGACCTCTATCGTCTCACCCTACAACCTACAATTGAGCTAGCCTCACATCAGCATTATCTCCCACATTGTCTACCCTAGTCTCGTCCATCCTTCCATATTAACAATAAAGACAATACCTCACTTCGAGGTCAATCACAAAATTTGCACACGTTCAAGTAATGCATCGAAAATGTTGTGTTTGATAAAGCAGCGATATGTCGCCTCATAGTTGAAATCAATGATGTTTTAATGAACCCTTCTGGGGACGAGTATATTTTCAGGTTAGTGCAAATGACCGCACTCAGGTTAAGTGTTGCTTGACCCTCGTACGTGTTACGAGGTAGACACACTATGATAATCAACTCCAAAGAGCTGATGGATATGTTATTCTTCTGTCTTTCTCCCTTGCTACAACCTTTATACCTTTAAGAGCCAAGTCTATAAACATTTCAGGAGAACAAATCAACTTTCCCTTTTTTCTCCTATTTTCGCTGTTTTGTCCTTAATTTTCTTTCTTTTTTCCCCCGATAACGGCCTCAGATTTGGGCAGGATTGCTTATGCTGTGTCGATTGATGTAAAAAAGAAAAATGACGTATGCATTATTGTGCTTCTCTCACGACAGGTTTTTGATGCCAACAACTGGTCTCCGCCGAACGAGTACACTGAATGGCTCAGCGGTCGTCGCCTGAGGGCAGCATAGGAGCAGTTGAAGCGTTAAATGGATATACATGATGAATGATTAGGAATGATAGCTTTCTGAACTGGTTGCATTCATAATGTATGGTTAACATAAACGTTTAACACACACACACACACACACACGCATACACACACACACATACACACACGCACACACACACACACATATATATATATATATATATATATATATATATATATATATATATATCTTTTTTTTATACATATTCGCCATTTCCCTCGTTAGCAAGGTAGCGTTAAGAATAGAGGACTAAGCCTTGGAGGGAAAATCCTCACTTGGCCCCCTTCTCTGTTCCTTCTCTTGGAAAAGTAAAGGCTGGAGGGGAGGATTTCTCCTTTCAGTCGCCTTTTACGACACGCAGGGAATACATGGGAAGTATTCTTTCTCCCCTATCCCCAAGCTGTTGGAGGTTGTATGTTATATGGCAGCGCGCGTTCATATGTACTATTTGATATATAAAAGGATCACAATTTTGAGCGTGATCAAGGCTGTTGGAGGTTAGTATGTTATATATATATATATATATATATATATATATATATATATATATATATATATATATGATTGGATGAGCCATTCTTCCTCTGTTTCCTGGCGCTACCTCGCTGATGCGGGAAACGACGATCAAGTATGATAAATAAAATATAGTAGTTTTTTTTGCCCAAAAACCTTCTGTTCTCTAATGAAAATATAACATGATGAAACGCTTATGCAACTGAATTCATCATCAGAAAAAATTCATAATGCTTCCGCAGAGCGACATGTACCATATTAACACGATACTAAAAATTCAAAAATATTTGAACATGAATTCATTTATATGCTTAATTAAAGAACCTAATTGCCCTACTACAATATTTCATCCCTAGATTCTTGTTAGTATAAAAAGTAGTTCTTATAATGACTTTTTCAACAAAATGTATTTTTCTTTCTTTCTTTCAAACTATTCGCCATTTCCCGCGTTAGCGAGGTAGCGTTAAGAACAGAGAACTGGGCCTTTAAGGGAATATCCTCACCTGGCCCCCTTCTCTATTCCTTCTTTTGGAAAATTAAAAAAAAAATAATGAGAGGGGAGGATATCCAGCCTCCCGCTCCCTCCCCTTTTAGTCGCCTTCTACGACACGCAGGGAATACGTGGGAAGTATTCTTTCTCCCCTACTAACAAAATTACCAAAACTCACGTAAACAGTTCGGGGTATTTTTTCTTTTGGCCCAAAAAAATTCTTTTTTTAAACTGAAATATAATGAAAGGCTTCTGTATTTGAAATGATCACTGGAAATATCTCCTAATGCTTCCTCGGACAGAGAGATGCCCAGTAAATATGAAACTGATAAATTAATTTTCCAAACCTTAAATCACTTAAAGGACCCGTAAACAACAATTCAATCGCAGATTCTTATCGAGCATGTTGTATTTCATTATGTTGTATTTCATTATGCTGTATTTCATTATGTTGTATTTCATTATATTGTATTTCATTATGTTGTATTTCATTATGTTGTATTTCATTATGTTGTATTTCATTATGTTGTATTTCATTATATTGTATTTCATTATATTGTATTTCATTATGTTGTATTTCATTATGTTGTATTTCATTGTTGTATTTCATTATATTGTATTTCATTATATTGTATTCCATTATGTTGTATTTCATTATGTTGTATTTCATTATGTTGTATTTTATTATGTTGTATTTCATTATATTGTATTTCATTATGTTGTATTTCATTATATTGTATTTCATTATGTTGTATTTCATTATGTTGTATTTCATTATGTTGTATTTCATTATATTGTATTTCATTATGTTGTATTTCATTATGTTGTATTTCATTATGTTGTATTTCATTATGTTGTATTTCATTATATTGTATTTCATTATGTTGTATTTCATTATGTTGTATTTCATTATGTTGTATTTCATTATATTGTATTTCATCATGTTGTATTTCATTATGTTGTATTTCATTATGTTGTATTTCATTATGTTGTATTTCATTATATTGTATTTCATTATGTTGTATTTCATTATGTTGTATTTCATTAAGTTGTATTTCATTATGTTGTATTTCATTATGTTGTATTTCATTATGTTGTATTTCATTATATTGTATTTCATTATGTTGTATTTCATTATACTGTATTTCATTATATTGTATTTCATTATGTTGTATTTCATTAAGTTGTATTTCATTATGTTGTATTTCATTGTTGTATTTCATTATATTGTATTTCATTATATTGTATTCCATTATGTTGTATTTCATTATGTTGTACTTCATTATGTTATATTTCATTATGTTGTATTTCATTATGTTGTATTTCATTATGTTGTATTTCATTATGTTGTATTTCAGTTATAAAAGAAAAAGTTTGTCGAGCAAACAAAATACTCTGAACTATTACCTGCAATTTTGGTAGTTTTTAGATTATAAATATTCTTGAAAGCCTCAGTAGAAGGACGAATACTTATGCTGAATAAGAACCTGGGGTTGACGTGTTATTTTCAGGCCGTCATGTCCTGTAATTAAGCACTTAGTTTTTTTTTTTTTGCTTTTACCATTTACCTATCTGCTCCCGTGAGTGATGTTTCCATCTGTTCTGCTGTTCTCATACTATTCACACTCTTTCAAATACTGTGTAATTCACCCTGAAGTTGCCGATATTCTTTTACTCCATCCCTCAGTTCCCCAGTTCTTTCAGCCCTTCCACCTTCCTCTTAACATACTGCCCTTGTCACATGCACATCTCCCGGTCACCTGCAGTTTGTCCATGTATGTACCTCCCATACACCTCTCGCTTGCGTCTCATAAGCAACTTATCCTCTTTATCCCATCAGGTATTATTCTTTTCCAATTGCCTATATCAGACTCTCCGCGTACCACATACTTCAATGGCTCCTAAAATACCTTCCAGCCCTCGCCTGCTCATTTCCTCTCAACCTTATACTATTCTTCACCAAACGTATCATTATATCTCCGTACACAAGTTTCTTTCCAGGCTCACTCTCTTTCGCTACCGAGTTCTCGCCCAAATCGTTTCCCATTTTCCTAAAGCTATTACAAGCTTTCACACTCGCCTCCACTGAGAAGTGATTAGGCATAATACCAGTTGCCCCTCTCAGGCGCAAACACATCCAACAGTCTCCTTAGCACGCTTGTCTTTTAGCACATAATCTAATAATTCCTGTTCTTCCGTAACACCGATCACCCACGTATACTTAGATATCCCTTTTTTGTTTTCAAATGAGTTACAGTTCGACAAGCTGTTCATAATCTTCATTTATACCGGGTACCACATTTGCCTATATAATATCCTCAACGGCTAACTCAGCCACCCTTGTATGCATATCTCCCATCTTAATTCTCGATCCCTTGCATCAAAACCATACAAGCACTCACGCATCAACCATAAGACTCTCCTATATTCCTAATTCCCCCTCGCTACCAGGTGAATAACTACAGAGAGCCATCCACGTCGTGTAAACTAATTTTGCTTTTGTCAACATCCTTCTGAAACTCACTTCTTTACTCTCTTACCATATCCCTACAACTGCGCTCCCCCCACTTCTTTTGTTCTCATAAGTACGCTTAACCTAGACTTTACCCTTCGTACATTCCTAAGCCGTTATATCTACCTCCTCGTGCCCTAAGTTTCACTCACAGCCAAAACCATGGAAGGTTCTCGACCAGGCAACTTACCCATCTCTTCTCCCGTCCACTCATCCTGTTGTTAACCCAAAGACTGCTGATGTGCCTCAGGCATTTGACTGCAAGTCAACTGCTGACATACTCACGCAGTTCCCTAGTTTTATCGCTTCTAGATACGAAAGCACTAATAATCATCCATATACATACATACATATATATATATATATATATATATATATATATATATATATATATATATATATATATATATATATATATATATATGTGTGTGTGTGTGTGTGTGTGTGTGTGTGGTGTGAGGTGGTTTGATCGAGTAAGTAATGTACGGTTAAGAGAGATGTGTGGAATAAAAAGAGCGTGGTTGAGAGAGCAGAAGAGGGTGTTTTGAAATGGTTTGGGCACATGGAGAGAATGAGTGAGGAAAGATTGACCGAGAGGATATATGTGTCGGAGGTGGAGGGAACGAGGAGAAGAGGGAGACCAAATTGGAGGTGGAAAGATGGAGTGAAAAAGATTTTGTGTGATCGGGGCCTGAACATGCAGGAGGGTGAAAGGAGGGCAAGGAATAGAGTGAATTGGATCGATGTGGTATACCAGGGTTGACGTGCTGTCAGTGGATTGAATCAGGGCATGTGAGGCGTCTGGGGTAAACCATGGAAAGTTGTGTGGGGCCTGGATGTGGAAAGGGAGCTGTGGTTTCGGGCATTATTGCATGACAGCTAGAGACTGAGTGTGAACGAATGGGGCCTTTGTTGTCTTTTCCTAGTGCTACCTCGCACACATGAGGGGGGAGGGGGATGGTATTCCATGTGTGGCGATGTGGCGATGGGAATGAATAAAGGCAGACAGTGTGAATTGTGTGCATGGGTATATATGTATGTGTCTGTGTGTGTATATATATGTGTACATTGAGATGTATAGGTATGCATATTTGCGTGTGTGGACGTGTATGTATATACATTGTGTATGGGGGTGGGTTGGGCCATTTCTTTCGTCTGTTTCTTTGCGCTACCTCGCAAACGCGGGAGACAGCGACAAAGCAAAGTAGATAAATGAATAAATAAATGAATATATATATATATATATATATATATATATATATATATATATATATATATATATATATATATATATATATATATATTCATTTATCTATTATCTATTTATCATTTATTTTGCTTTGTCGCTGTCTCCCGCTTTAGCGAGGTAGCGCAAGGAAACAGACGAAAGAATGGCTTAACCCACCCACATACACATGTATATACATACACCTCCTCACACGCAAATATACATACCTATACATCTCAATGTACACATATATATACACACACAGATATATACATATATACACGTACATAATTCATACTGTCTGCCTTTATTTAATCCCAACGCCACCCCGCCACACATGGAATAACAACACCCTCCCCCCTCATGCGTGCGAGGTAGCGCTAGGAAAAGACAACAAAGGCCTCATTCGTTCACACTCAGTCTCCAGCTGTCATGTAATAATGCACCGAAACCACAGCTCCCTTTCCACATCCAGGCCCCACAGAACTTTCCATGGTTTACCCCAGACGCTTCACATGCCCTGGTTCAATCCATTGACAGCACGTCGACCCCGGTATACCACATCGTTCCAATTCACTCTATTCCTTGCACGCCTTTCACCCTCCTGCATGTTCAGGCCCTGATCACTCAAAATCTTTTTCACTCCATCTTTCCACCTCCAATTGGGTCTCCCACTTCTCCTCGTTCACTCCACCTCCGACACATATATCCTCTTAGTCAATCTTTCCTCACTCATTCTCTCCATGTGACCAAAGCATTTCAAAACACCCTCTTCTGCTCTCTCAACCACACTCTTTTTATTTCCACACATCTCTCTTACCCTTACATTACTTACTCGATCAAACCACCTCACACCACATATTGTCCTCAAACATCTCATTTCCAGCACATCCACCCTCCTGCGCACATCTCTATCCATAGCCCACGCCTCGCAACCATGCAACATTGTTGAAACCACTATTCCTTCAAACATACCCATTTTTGCTTTCCGAGATAATGTTCTCGACTTCCAAACATTCTTCAAGGCTCCCAGAATTTTCGCCCCCTCCCACACCCTATGATTCAAATCCGCTTCCATGGTTCCATCCGCTGCCAGATCCACTCCCATATATCTAAAACACTTTACTTCCTCCAGTTTTTCTTCATTCAAACTTACCTCCCAATTGACTTGACCCTCAACCTTATTGTACCTAATAACCTTGCTCTTATTCACATTTACTCTTAACTTTCTTCTTTCACACACTTTACCAAACTCTGTCACCAGCTTCTGCAGTTTCTCACATGAATCAGCCACCAGCGCTGTATCATCAGCGAACAACAACTGACTCACTTCCCAAGCTCTCTCATCCCCAACAGACTGCATACTTGCCCCTCTTTCCAAAACTTTTGCATTCACCTCCCTAACAACCCCATCCATAAACAAATCAAACAACCATGGAGACATTGCACATCCCTGCCGCAAACCTACATTCACTGAGAACCAATCACTTTCCTCTCTTCCTACACGTACACATGCCTTACATCCTCGATAAAAACTTTTCACTGCTTCTAACAACTTGCCTCCCACACCATATATTCTTAATACCTTCTACAGAGGATCTCTATCATCTCTATTATAGGCCTTTTCCAGATCCATAAATGCTACATACAAATCCATTTGCTTTTCTAAGTATTTCTCACATACATTCCTCAAAGCAAACACCTGATCGACACATCCTCTACCACTTCTGAACCCACACCGCTCTTCCCCAATCTGATGCTCTGTACATGCCTTCACCCTCTCAATCAATACCCTCCCATATAATTTACCAGGAATACTCAACAAACTTATACCTCTGTAATATGAGCACTCACTCTTATCCTCTTTGCCTTTGTACAATGGCACTATGCAAGCATTCCGCCAATCCTCAGGCACCTCACCATGAGTCATACATACATTAAATAACCTTACCAACCAGTCAGCAATACAGTCATCCCTTTTTTTTTAATAAATTCTACTGCAATACCATCCAAACCTGCTGCCTTGCCGGCTTTCATCTTCCGCAAAGCTTTTACTACCTCTTCTCTGTTTACCAAATCATTTTCCCTAACCCTCTTACTTTGCACACCACCTCGACCAAAACACCCTATATCTGCCACTCTATCATCAAACACATTCAACAAACCTTCAAAATACTCACTCCATCTCCTTCTCACAATGTGTCACCACTACTTGCTAATAGCCCCCTTCACTGAAGTTCCCATTTGCTCTCTTGTCTTACGCACTTTATTTACCCCCTTTCAAAACATCTTTTTATCCTCCATAAAATTTAATGATACTCTCTCACCCCAACTCTCATTTGCCCTCTTTTTCACCTCTTGCACCTTTCTCTTGACCTCCTGCCTCTTTCTTTTATACATCTCCCACTCATTTGCATTTTTTCCCTGCAAAAATCGTCCAAATGCCTCTCTCTTCTCTTTCACTTATAATCTTACTTCTTCAGCCCACCACTCACTACCCTTTCTAATCAACCCACCTCCCACGCTTCTCATGCCACAAGCATCTTTTGCGCAGGCCATCACTGCTCCCCTAAATACATCCCATTCCTTCCCCACTCCCCTTACCTCCTTTGTTTTCACCCTTTTCCATTCTGTACTCAGTCTCTCCTGGTACTTCCTCACACAAGTCTCCTTCCCAAGCTCACTTACTCTTACCACTCTCTTCACCCCAACATTCTCTCTTCTTTTCTGAAAACCCCTACAAATCTTCACCTTCGCCTCCACAAGATAATGATCAGACATCCCTCCAGTTGCACCTCTCAACACATTTACATCCAAAAGTCTCTCTTTCGCGCGCTATCAATTAACACGTAATCCAATAACGCTCTCTGGCCATCTCTCCTACTTACATACGTATACTTACGTATATCTCGCTTTTCAAACCAGGTATTCCCAATCACCAGTCCTTTTTCAGCACATAAATCTTCAAGCTCCTCACCATTTCCATTTACAACACTGAACACCCCATGTATACCAATTATTCTCTCAACTGCCACATTACTCACCTTTGCATTTATATATTCACTTATCTATTTATTTACTTATTCATTATACATAATCGCTGTTTCCCGCGTTCGCAAGTTAACGCCAGGAAACAGACGAAGAATGGCCCATCTACTCGTATGCACATATATGTACATAAATGCCCATATACGCATGTATACATACATATACATACAAATACACAGACATTATATACATACACATGTACATATTCATACTTGCTTGCCTTCATCCATTCCTGTCGCTACCCAGCCACACAGGAAAACACCATCACTATTCCCTGCTTCAGCTAGGCAGCGTCAGGAACACAGACAAAATTTTAGGCCACATTCGTTCACATTCAATCTCTAGCTGTCATGTGTAATGCACCGAAACCACAGCTCCCTATCCACATCCAGGACCCATAGACCTTTCCATAGCTTATCCCACGCGCTTCACATGCCCTTATTCAGTCCACTGACAGTACTACGACCCCGGTATACCACTCTATTCCTTGCAAACCTCTCACCCTCTTGTATGTTCGGGCCCCAATCGCTCAAAATCTTTTTGAGGGATAGGGTAGAAAGAATACTTCCCACGCATTCCCCGCTTGTCGTAGAAGGCAACTAAAAGGGACGGGAGCGGGGGGCTAGAAACCCTCCCCTCCTTGTATTTTAACTTTCTAAAAGGGAAAACAGAAGAAGGAGTCACGCGAGGAGTGCTCATCTTCCTCGAAGGCTCAGACTGAGGTGTCTAAATGTGTGTGGATGGAACCAAGATGAGAAAAAAGGAGATATAGATAGTATGTTTGAGGAAAGGAACCTGGATGTTTTGGCTCTCAGTGAAACGAAGCTCAAGGGTAAAGGGGAAAAGTGGTTTGAGAATGTTTTTGGAGTAAAGTCAGGGGTTGGTGAGAGGACAAGAGCAAAGGAAGGAGTAGTACTACTCCTGAAACAGGAGTTGTGGGAGTATGTGATAGAGTGTAAGAAAGTGAACTCTAGATTTATATGAGTAAAACTGAAAGTGGATGGAGAGAGATGTGTGATTATTGGTGCCTATGCACCTGGGCATGAGAAGAAAGCATGAGAGGTAAGTGTTTTGGGAGCAGCTGAGTGAGTGTGTTAGCTAGAAGCTTTGATGCACGAAATCGGGTTATAGTGATGGGTGATTTGAATGCAAAGGTAAGTAATGTGGCAGATGAGGGAATAATTGGTGTGCATGGGGTGCTCAGTGTTGTAAATGGAAATGGTGAAGAACTTGTAGATTTGTGTGCTGAAAAATGACTGGTGACTGGGAATACCTGGTTTGAAAAGAGAGATATACATAAGTATATGTATGTAAGTAGGAGAGATGATCAGAGCGTTATTGGATTACGTGTTAATTGACAGGCGCATAAAAGAGAGACTTCTGGATGTTAATGTGCTGAGAGGTGCAACTGGATGGATGTCTGACCACTATCTTGTGGAGGCGAAGGTGAAGATTTTTAGAGGTTTTCAGAAAAGAAGAGAGAATGTTGGGGTGAAGAGAGCAGTGAGATTTAGTGAGCTTGGGAAGGAGACTTGTGTGAAGAAGTACCAGGAGAGACTGAGTGCAGAATGGAAAAAGGTGAGAGCAAAGGACTTAAGGGGAGTGATGGAGGAATGGGTTGTATTTAGGGAAGCAGTGATGGCTTGCGCAAAAGATGCTTGTGGCATGAGAAGCGTGGGAGGTGGGCAGGTTAGAAGGGGTAGTAAGTCGTGGGATAAAGAAGTAAGAATATTAAAGAAAGAGAAGAGAGCGGCATTTGGACGATTTTTGCGGGGAAATAGTGCAAATGACTGGGAGATTTATAAAAGAAAGAGGCAAGAGGTCAAGAGAAATGTGCAAGAGGTGAAAAAGAGGGCAAATGAGAGTTGGGGCGAGAGAGTATCATTAAAGATGTTTTGGAAGGAGGTAAATAAAGTGCGTAAGGGAAGAGAACAAATAGAAACATCGGTGAAGGGAGCAAATGGGGAGGTGATAACAAGTAATAGTGAAGTGAGAGGGAGATGGAGTGAGTTAGTTAAATGTGTGTGATGATAGAGTGGCAGATATACTGTGTCATGGTCGAGGTGGTGTGCGAAGTGAGAGGGGTCAAAGAAGAGGTAGTAAAAGCTTTGCGGAAGATGAAAGCCGGCGAGGCGGCGGGTTTGGATGGTATAACTGTAGAATTTATTAAATAAGGGGGTGACTGTCTTGTTGACTGGTTGGTGAGGATATTCAATGTATGTATGGTTCATGGTGAAGTGCCGGAGGATTGGCGGAATGCATGTACACTGCCACTGTACAAAGGCAAAAGGGATAAAGGTGAGTGTTCAAATTACAGAGTATAAGTTTGTTGAGTATTCCTGGGAAATTACATGGGAGGGTATTGATTGAGAGGGTCAAGTTATGTACAGAGCACCAGACTGGGGAGGAACAATGTGGTTTCAGAAGTAGCAGAGGATGTGTGGATCAGGTGTTTGCTTTGAAGAATGTATGTGAGAAATACTAAGAAAAGCAGATGGATTTGTATGTAGCATTTATGGATCTGGAGAAGGCATATGATTGAGTTGATAGAGATGCTCTGTAGAAGATATTATGATTATACGATGAGGGAGGTAAGTTGCGAGAAGCAGTGAAAAGTTTTTATCGAGGATGTAAGTCATGTTTAGGAGTAGGAAGAGAGGAAAGTGAGTGGTTCCTAGTGAATGTCGGTTTGCGGCAGGGGTGTGTGATGTCTCCATGGTTGTTTGTTTTGTTTATGGATGGGGTTGTTAGGGTGGTGAATGCAAAGTCTTGGAGAGAGGGGAAAGTATGCAGTCTGTTGTGGATGAGAGGGTTTGGGAAGTGAGTCAGTTATTCGCTGATGATACAGCGCTGGGGGTTGATTCGGGTGAGAAACTGCAGAAGTTGATGACTGAGTTTGGCAAAGTGTGTGAAAGAAGAAAGCTGAGAGTAAATGTGAATAGGAGCAAGGTTATTAGGTACGGTAGGGTTGAGGGAGAAGTAAACTGGGAGGTAAGCTTGAAGGGAGAAAAACTGGAGGATGAAGTGTTTTAGATATCTGGGAGTGGATTTGTCAGCGGATGGAACCATGGAAGCGGAGGTGAGTCACAGGGTGGGGGAGGGGGCAAAGGTTCTGGGAGCATTGAAGAATGTGTGGAAGGCGAGAACATTATCTCGGAGAGCAAAAATGGGTATGTTTGAAGGAATAGTGGCTCCAACAATGCTATATAGTTGTGAGGCATGGGCGATAGACAGGTTTGTGCAAAGGAGGGTGGATGTGTTGGAAATGAAATATGTGAGGACAATATGTGGTGTGAGGTGGTTTGATTGAATAAGTAATGAAAGGGTAGGAGAGATGTATGGTAATAAAAAGAGTGTGGTTGAGAAAAAGGAAGAAGGTGTATTGAAATGGTTTGGTCACATGGAGAGAATGAGTGAGGAAAGACTGACAAAGAGGATATATCTGTCAGAGGTGGAGGGAACACGGAGAAGTGGGAGACCAAACTGGAGGTGGAAGGATGGAATGAAACAGATTTTGAGCGATCGGGTCTTGAATATACACGAGGGTGAAAGGCGTGCAAGGAATAGAGTGAATTGGAACGATGTGGTATACCGCGGTCGACGTGCTGTCAATGGATTGAACCAGGGCATGTGAAGTGTCTGGGGTAAACCATGGAAATTTTGTGAGGCCTGGATGTGGAGAGGGAGCTGTGGTTTCGGTGCATTATTACATGACATCTAGAGAGTGAGTGTGAACGAATGTGGCCTTTGTTGTTTCCTGGCGCTTCCTCGCGCGCACGCGGGGGAAAGGGGTTTCATTTCATGTGTGGCAGGGTGGCGGCAGAAATGGATGAAGGCAGTATGTATGAATATGTATATGTGTATATATGTATATGTTTGTGTATGTATATGTATGTATAATACACGTTGAAATGTATAGGTATGATTATGTGCGTGTGTGGGCGTTTATGTATATGAATTATAATGAAAAAATAATTGAGTGTATATATATATATATATATATATATATATATATATATATATATATATATATATATATATATATATATATGACTTCTTGGACTCCGCTAGCACGAGCTTACACAGCAAGCAGAAATCACCTTTACAGAGGCCGTGTCATTGGGAATACGATCTCGTCAAATAACTTCTCACTCCGCCGGGAGTCCATTGATTCCCTGCGACCGAAATTGGAATTAGCAGAAGTTTCTGGAATGGGATTCTGAAGTAATTTCAGGGTCCTTTCAAGAAAGGGGTCGTGAGCCAATTCTATATATATATATATATATATATATATATATATATATATATATATATATATATATATATATATATATATATATCCTCTTGGTCAAGACCAAGAGGATAAAGACCAAGAGGATATATGTGTCGGAGGTGGAGGGAACGAGGAGAAGAGGGAGACCAAATTGGAGGTGGAAAGATGGAGTGAAAAAGATTTTGTGTGATCGGGGCCTGAACATGCAGGAGGGTGAAAGGAGGGCAAGGAATAGAGTGAATTGGAGCAATGTGGTATACCGGGGTTGACGTGCTGTCAGTGGATTGAATCAAGGCATGTGAAGCGTCTGGGGTAAACCATGGAAAGCTGTGTAGGTATGTATATTTGCGTGTGTGGACGTATGTATATACATGTGTATGGGGGGGGTAGGTTGGGCCATTTCTTTCGTCTGTTTCCTTGCGCTACCTCGCAAACGCGGGAGACAGCGACAAAGTATAATAAAAAAAATAAATATATATATATATATATATATATATATATATATATATATATATATATATATATCTTCTGTTTCCCCCTTTAGAAAGTTAAAATACAAGGAGGGGAGGGTTTCTAGCCCCCCGCTCCCATCCCCTTTAGTTGCCTTCTACGACACGTGAGGAATGCGTGGGAAGTATTCTTTCTCCCCTATCCCTATCCCTAACCCCAGGGAGAAAAACTGGAGGAAGTGAAGTGTTTTAGATATCTGGAAGTGGATCTGGCAGCGGATGGAACCATGGAAGCGGAAGTGAATCATAGGGTGGGGGAGGGGGCGAAAATCCTGGGAGCCTTGAAGAATGTTTGGAAGTCGAGAACATTATCTCGGAAAGCAAAAATGGGTATGTTTGAAGGAATAGTGGTTCCAACAATGTTGTATGGTTGCGAGGCGTGGGCTATGGATAGAGTTGTGCGCAGGAGGGTGGATGTGCTGGAAATGAGATGTTTGAGGACAATGTGTGGCGTGAGGTGGTTTGATCGAGTAAGTAATGTAAGGGTAAGAGAGATGTGTGGAAATAAACACACACACACACACACACACACACACACACACACACACACACACACACACACACACCTTTGATCGCCGTTTTTTGCGTTAGGGAGGTGGCGCCAGGAACAGACAAAGAAAAGGCAGCATTTGCTGACATGCATTTTTTGGCTGTCATGTTTAATGCAATTTAACCACATCTCTCTCTCTCCACAAACAGGTCCCACATATGGTTCGCCTCGGCCGCTTCACATGCCCTTGTCTAGTCTACTGACAGTGTGTCGACCGCTGTATACCACATCGTTCCAATTCACTTTATCCTGCGCACGCCTTTCACACTCTTGCATGTTCGGGCACCCCAGCTTCTGACACATATATCCTCTTTGTCAACCTCCCCTTTCTTGTTTGCTCCCCATTGTGCAAACTACCTCAGCACCAGAGTAGAGAACTCGGCGATTGGGAAAAGTTAGAATTCGTAGTCACGAGGGGAAAATCTTGTTTTCAAAGGTATCCAAGTTTCATCCCGCCAGCTCGTGGCGAGCCGGTAGTACTACCCTTAGTGGTGGAACCAAGGGGAAAGGCGTTGCCCAACTCTATCAGTGCAATAGTTTACAAAACATTCTTGAGGTGTACTGAGATTTTAGTTTTTTGGACCATCTGAGAACCTCGCGGCTTCTGGGAAACACTTCACTGAAGCTGCTGTCTGCCAGTGGCCTGTCGAGAGTGAGGAACTAAAGGTTAAGTCTAGGTTATGCCTAGCTGTACAAGGGATGGGCGATTGGTGATAATGGCTCTGAATGTTAACGGGATGACTGATGAGAGTAAAAGGAGGAAGCTTGTGGAGAAATCTAAAAGTTATAGTTTGGATGTGGTGGGGATCGGGAAAACCCATGTCCCTGGAGAGGGTGTATAGAGTGAAAATGGAAATGACGATTGCATACTGTGGGAGGGTCTGAGGGGAGGAGCGGTATGGACGGGAATGAGTGAAAATCATCAAGGAAGAGGGAAAGATGGATGTGTAAATGTCCCATCACTGAGAGTATGGGAGTGTGTTACAGAGCATAGATAGAATGGGTCAAGAACAGTGAGGGTAAAAGGAAAAATGGGAATGTGAAGCATGCATGGGTATGTGTAAATGAGCTGTGAATATGAAGACTTCACGAGGTAAGGATGAAAAGAAGCGTTCCTGGAGAAATTTTAGTGATTGAAGAATGGGTTTTGAGGAGAGAAAAGCGGTTTAATGGGTGGTAAGACTGCGAAGGTGGCAGTGAACGGGAAATGCCCGGAGTATATAAGAATGAAAGTTGTCTTGCGGATGTCTTAGCTTAAGAGCGGTTTATACGATGCAAATACACTTTTTCAGTACAAGATGATCCACAGATAAACTTGGATGAAAACTGATTGAAAAGAAGAATAAAAGGGTTTGATTGACTATATGGCAGGAGATGAAAGGTTGAGGAAGGTTGTGCTGGATGCTAGAGTTGTGAGAGGATTCTTTGAAGACTGACTATTTTGCAGTTCTTGTGGTGGTAAGGATCAGGGGGAAGTGAAGGTATGGTGCAAGGAAGAATG